>NW_027141352.1:0-59143 GCF_036365525.1 Heterodontus francisci
TGAGGACGCACAGTGGTTCACGGTTTTAGATATAAGTAACGGTTTTTGGTCTACTCCAATGGAGAAAGAATGGCAATATAAATTTGCGTCCACCTTCCAAGGACAACAATATACATTGACAGCCCTGCCACCGGGATTTCATAATTCCCCGTCTATATTTCACCAACGTTTAAGGGAAGGGTTAAAATGGTTCTCAAAGCCTGAATGTCTGGTGCAGTATGTAGACGACTTACTGCTACAAACTGAAATAGAACAGGAACATTATTAGTTATTAAGTGAATTACTACAATTGTTACACGAATTGGGACTAAAAGTAAACCCTAAAACAGCGCAAGTTATGAAACAGAAGGTTACTTACTTGGGAATGAATTTGACACCGGGAAAGAGAGAAATAGACCAAGATAGTGTGGTAGCGATTGGCAGACTCCCTGTCCCGAGGGATGTAAAAGAACAAAAAACAAACAACAAAGAACAGTACAGCACAGGAACAGGCCATTCGGCCCTCCAAGCCTGCGCCGATCTTGACGACTGCCTAAACTAAAACCTTCAGCACTTCCGGGGACCGTATCCCTCTATTCCCATCCTATTCATGTATTTGTCAAGATGCCTCTTAAACGTAGTTTAGTTTTAAAATGTCCTTGCTTTGTATTTTAATGCATTTTTCTCTTTCTTTTCCATGAGGATTTTTTTTATTTGAATCTATTGTTCCCAGCAGTAACGACCACTTTAAAAATTAATTCATTGATTTCCAGATGCTTCTCATTAATTTCAAATAATTTTACTGAATTTCTGAGTCTAGATTTCTCTCTCTGTCTCTCTCCAGCTATTTTCCCCTCTGCCTGTCTATTTAAACCAATAATAGTTAAAAACGCACACTGCAATGTGATTTGTTGTTGTTTTAAATGGCGATACATAAATATTTCATAGCTTGTTTCAATAACGATTATATAGGAAACGGAGGGGGTGGGAAAACGATATGGATGAGGGAGAGCAAGAGAGAGGAACACAGGGGCGACTGAGATAGGAAAATAGAGAGAGAGATACAGAGACACGGAGAGAGATAAATAGACAGACACACAGACACACACTGCTTGCAGTAACAGTCCGAGCCCTTTTAGCCACTGGTTTAGTAACTGTGACTTGTTTGCATGTGGGTGTTGCTGAGAGATTGTCTGTGTCACTGACGGGAATTCCTGGGATTTTGCTGCGCTATTTTGTTTGACAATGCCTTTTAATCAATTTTCTCTCTCTCTCTCTTGCCTTCGGCTGTAATTGGCTTGACAGCATTTGATGGGACAGTTTCGATGGAGCTTTACTCTGTGTCCCTGGAATTTCGAAGGGTAAGGGGTGAATTGATCAAAGTTTGCAAGACAATACTGGAAACTGATGGGGTAGATAGAGAAAAACTCTTCTCGCTGGTTGGAGGAGACTCGGCTGAAGGAGACAGTCGAAAAATTAAAAATTAGTCTAAAAACCTTTCAAGGCGAAATTTATTAACACTTCTACACACAAAGGATGGTGGAATTTTGGAATTGTCCTCCACAAATAACCCCTCCCTATCTCTGCAATCTCCTCCAGCTCCACAATCCACCAATATCTGCGATCCTCTAATTCTGGACTCTTGAGCATCCCCAATTTGAATTGTTAGAACATTGGTAGCCGTGCCTTCAAGCTGCCAAGGCCCTAACTCTGGAATTCCTTTCCAAAACCTCTCCGTCTCACTAACTCTCTTTCCTCTTTGAAGACACTCATTAAAACCAACCTCTGACCAAGTTTTTGGGCGTCTAGTCTAATATCTCCTGAAGTGACTCGGTGTCAAATTGTTATTTTCTTTATTCATTTGTTGGATGTGTGCGTTACTGGCCAGGCCAGCATTTATTACCAATTCCTAATTGCCCTTGAGAAGGTGGAGTCGAGCCTCCTTCTTGAACCGCTGCAGGCCATGTTGTGTAGGTACACCCACAGCGCTGTTAGGAAGCAGTTCCAGGATTTTGACCCAGTGACAGTGAAGGAACGGCAATATAGTTCCAAGTCAGGATGGTGTGCGAATTGAAGGGAAAATTGCAGGTGGTGGTGTTCCCATACGTTCTTCCTGTTTGTTTGCTGTCTCTCCCCCTCCTTTCTAGACCTCTCTGTCCTCCTGTCCCTCTCTGTCATGAGAAGCTAAGATCAGAAGAAAGAGGGTGCAGGAACAGAGAGACCTGGGGATATCAGTGCACAAATTGAATATGGCAGGGCTAGTTGAGAAAGTGGTTAAAAGGCATATGGGATCCCAGGCTTTGTAAATCGAAGCTTAGAGTATAAAATCAAAAAGACTGCTTCATCCTCATCCAGTATTGTGTCCAATTCTGGACACCGTACTTTAGGAAGGATGTGGGGGCATTAGAGAGGGTGCAGAAAAGATTCACGAGTAAGGTTTCAGGGATGAGGGACTTCAGTTACGTGTATAGATTGGAAAAGCTGGGGTTCTTCTCCATAGAGAAGAGAAACTTGAGATTAGATTTGATAGAGGTGTTCAAAATCATCAGGGATCCGGACAGAACGGATGTAGGAGTAGGAATGCAGCACATAGGACATTCCAGAACCATTTCTGTTGAGTGTTTACTTGAACAAGTGAATTGACCATGTAATATTTTAACTTACTTAACCCTTGTGTTCCCACAAAGATCAATCGAGAAAATTCTACAGTGGCCACTTTGACTTCATCCCATCGTGTCTTATGTACATTATCACAGAATAGCAGGTATAACTGTAGTCATAGTATTCAGCTGAAAATTGATCAGTTACATTGCTATTTCACTCCATATTTACAGTACACACGGTACCTTACTGTTGTAATAAAGTCATATAGTATCTATTCATCCCACTGGGGCAAAATTTCACTGGTTCAACATTCTCACCAAGTACTAAAACATTCCACAATGCAAGACTCTCAAATTCAACACAAGTTTACTTTTCTGAGTCTCGTTGGTCTGTTCTAATTCTCTGAAGGATAACTGATGCTTGTCCTCCACATGAGCAAACGTCCTAATCCCGTGCGCCTGTCCTGCTCCCAAACCCGGCATCCGCTTATATTAAGGCAAGTGATGCAGGTGCATCTCAGTGACTGAGGCAGATGGGTCTTGCGGCTGAGCCAGGCACAGTGAGTGACCCGGGTTAATCCGACACCCCAGGGAATATTTAAACGGAGCTGTACTCTGCATCTAACCCGTGCTGTATCTTCTCTGAGATTGTTCGATGGGGCAGTGCAGACGAGGAGAGTTATTCCTTACCCACTTTAAATATGGAGAAGTTATTCCTTCAAGTACATATCCAAGAGATTGTTTTAAATGTGATGAGAGTTTCTGCCTCTACCATCCTTTAGAGTCACAGAGTAACAGAGATACAGCACTGAAACAGGCCCTTCGGCCCACCCAGTCTGTGCCGGCCTTCAACCACCCATTTTATACTAATCCTTTCAGTCAGTGAGTTCCAGACATCCACCAGTCACTAGGTGCAGAAACTATTGATCTGTTTCGATCAGTTAAGTTGGATGTCAATGTTTCCTCAGGATGTTGATGCTGGGGGATTCAGCGATGGTATAATGCTTTGATTGCCAAGGGGAGGTGGGTGGATTCTCTCTTGTTGCAGATGGTCATTGCCTGGCACATGTGTCTCCTGTAACAGAACTGCTGAGAGGGTGGTGTCTGTGGTAGCTACCTACAATGAAAATGGCTCAGTTGGATTTGGGGTTTTCAGAGCAGGCGCAGCAGCTAGTGCCTGCTTTAAGTCTGAAATGGCCTGTGTGTGTTCAGTTTTCCATTACCACGCCACATTCTTCTTCAATAGCTCCATTAATGGGGCCGCTTTTGCAGCGAATCCATCAATGTGGTCCCTGCAATATCCCACCAAACCCAGGAAAGATTACAGCCCATCCAGGTGAGTGCCTGGAACATTACTGCTGGGGGAGGTGGTGGAAGCAGGTATGAGCCCAGTGTTTCCTCCCTCCGTTATACAGACAATCAGCATATTCAAATACAATCACATCACAGTTATAAAACAGATTTAGACAGAGAGGTCACGCACACACACATTGAACCAAAGTGGGGAATGTGTCTACTCTCTCTAGAAAGAAAGTGAAAGGTGGGTTTTGAGATTGGTACCGGGATCTTCCTACTCAGTTATATTTTGAGTGATCTATTTGCAAACTCCACCCCTTGAGCCTCTGACATGTTGGGCTGTCTCTCAATCTGTTCCCTAGGGGGCCTTTCCTTTGATATGTTCATCCCAGGACAGGACACCTTTCTGATTCTTTCTGTCCATTGGCATGTTAATCCTCGGAGCAATGCTTTCAGCCATTTCTTGGTTATTGTTCAAGCTTTAATTCATTCCATTCATTCTGGAAATATCAAACATTGATCCAACACTCACCCCTAAACTCCTCACACTAAACTCCCAACCCAGGACTGGGCAGATGATGGGGGTTGTTACTGAGATTGTCTTGGGAGATTTTTGCTGACATCATTGTGGATTGTAAAGTGTCTCCCCTTCCCTCGCTTGTAATGTGGCTCATGGTTGCTGTGCTGTCAGTTTTTTCAGTGTCTAGTCCGTTACACGTTTAATAATATCTTTGGAACACAATTATATTTTAAGATTCTTCTACAACCTGTTTCGTAGTCCCTCTTCCACTGTCTCTCTCTGTCACTCCTTATCTCTGCCTCTGTCTCACTCAGGACTGGACAGACACTGAAGAGTGCTACTGAGGTTCTGTTTGTGATATTTATTGACATCAGTGTAGATTTTAAAGTCTGTGTGTGCATCTGCAAGTCTGTGTGTGTGTTTCTGTGTGTGTTTACCTATGTGCGTGTATCTCTGTGTGTGTGAGTGTGTCTGTCTGTGAGTGTGTGGGTGCGTGTGTATCTATGTACGTGTATCTGTGTGTCTGTGTCAGTGCGTGCATCTGTGTATTTGTGTATTGGTGGCTGTGTGTGAGAGAGAGTCTCAGAGTGAACTCTCTCCATCTCTATTTCTCCCTCTGGAAATAGGGATACAGCGATATAGACAGCAAAGTATATTATGGGTGGAAACTGTAAACATTACATTCACTACATACGGTATTGCAATGTTGCATTAAGCTAATATAGATTCTATTCAACCCACTGGGGCAAAATTTCACCATTCTCATCAAATACTGAAGCATTCCACAATGCAAGGCTAACAAATTCAACACAAGTTTCTTGTTTTTTAATTCTCCCTGGTCTCTCCGTCTGTCTCTCTCTCTATCCCTTCCTCTCTTCATCTTTCTCTCCCTTCATCTCTGACCTCTCTTTCCCCCACTCTCTCCATCTCTCTCTTTCTCCCTCCCTGTCTCTGTCTCTGCCTCCCTCGATCTGTCTCTCCATGCCTCCCTCACTTCATCGCCCTCTTCCACCCCTCTCTCACCCTCCCTCGCTGTCTTCGCTCTCCCTCCCTCTCTCTGTCTCTCTGTGCCTCCCTCACTTCATCTCCATCACCCTCCCTCCCTCCCTCAGTCTGTCTCTCTACGCCTCCCTCAATTCGTTTCCCTCTCCCTCCCTCACTATCTCTCTCTCTCTCTCCCTTTCTTGCTTCTGTCACACTCTTACACCATGCCTCTCCCTCTCTTACTCTCTCTGTCTCCCTTGCTCGATCTGTCTATCATTCTGTCTCTGTCTCCCTCTCGTCTTCCTCTCTGACCCCTTAATATTTCCTCTCAAGATGTTTATCCCATCCACTGCAGTTCATGTGTGGTAGGTACACCCAGAGTTCTGTTAGGAAGGGAGTTCCAGGATTCTGACACAGTGACAGTGAAGGAGCAGTGATCTCATATCAAGTCAGGATGATGTGTGACTTGAAGGGAAACTTACAGGTGGTGCTGTTGCCAGAACTGTCTTCTGTTTGTATCTAACCTGTGCTGTACATTCTCTGATAGTGTGGGATAGGCATTCCTCACCCATTTTAAACAATGAGAAGTTATTTCTTCAAGTGCTTATCCAAGAGATTTTTAAAAATATGATGAGGGTTTCTGCCTTTACCATCCTTTCAGGCAGTGAGTTCCAGACCCCCACCAGCCGCTGGGTGAAAAAAAAACTTGAGATTCATTCAGTTCAGTTTGATGTCAATGAGTCCCCAGCATGTTGATGCTGTCGGATTCAGCGATGGGATAATGCTTTGAAAATTTTAATTGCCATCCGGCCCAAGCCTGAATGTTGTCCGCATCTTGCTGCATGCGGCTTTGGATTGCTTCATTAGCTGAGGCAAAATACTGTGGATGCTCGAAATCTGGAAACCTTCGAGCTGATTCACTAACGCTGTTTCTCTCTCCACAGAGGCTACCTGACCTGTTCAGTATTTCTCTCATTTTCTGCTGGGATCTCACTATCTGTCGAGGTGTGAATTGAACTAAACTCTGTGCAATCATCAGTGAACATCCCCACTTCTGACCTTACGATGGAGGGCAGGTCATTGATGAAGCAGCTGAATATGGTTGGGCCTGGGATATCTGGCCTCTGGATCTGGCTTCATCTCTCTCTCTCTCTCTCTCTCTCTCTCTCTCTCTCTCTCTCTCTCTCTCTCTCTCTCTCTCTCTCTCTCTTCCATCTCCCTCTCTCTCTCTCTTTCCTGACTCTCTGACTCTCTCTCTCCCACCCTCTGTCTGCTTCTCTATGCCCCCCTCTGCCCTCTCTCTCCCTCCCTCCCTATGTCTCTCTCTCTCTCCCTCCCTCCCTTGTTCTGACTCTCTCTGCCTCCGTCTCTTCATGTTCCTCTCTCTGATTCTCTTTCTCTCCCTCTCTCTCTCTATGCTTCCTTCAGTTTGTCACACTTTTCTTCCCTCTCTGGCTCTCTCGCTCTATCTTTCTCTCTCTCTCTCCCTCCTTCTCTCTACTTCAGTCACTCTCTCACTCCATACCTCTCTCTCCCTCCCACTCTTACTCTCTCTGTCTCCCTTGCTCTGCCTCTGTTTCTCTCTCTCTCTGTCTGTCTCCATCTCTTCTCTCTCTCTGACTTCCCTCTCTCCCCATCCACTCTCAGTCTCTCTCTCCCAACCCCGATCTCTCTCTCTAGTTCCCTCCTTCTCTCTGTCTCTCTATGCATCTCTCACTTCTACGCCCTCTCCCTCCCTATCTCTTTCTTTCTCCCCCTACCATTCTATATATCTATGCCTTCCTTCCTATCTCTCTCTTTCGCTCCCTCTCTCTGCGTCTGTCACTCTTTCATTCCTTTCCTCTCTCTGCTCCACCCTCTTTCTGTCTCTCGATACCTCCCTCTCTCTCGCTCTCAGTCTATCTCTCTCTCCCTCCCTCTCTTTCTCTCTGTCTCCATCTCTTCTCCATCTTCGACCGCTCTCCCCCACCCTCTCTCTGTATCTCTTTCTCTGTCCCTCCCTCTTTCAGTCTCTATCCGTCCTCCTCTCTGTCTCTATGCCTCCCACACATCAACTCCCTCTCCCTCCCTCTCTGCCCCTCTCTCCCCCTCCTCACTCTCTCATTCCATCGACCTCACTTACTCTCTGTCTCCCCTGCCCTTGCTCTGTCTCTCTGTCACTCTCTCGCTCATCCACCCGCACTCTGACTTTCTCTCTCTCTCTCTCTCATTCCCAGCCTCTCTCTGTCTCTCTATGCTTCCCTCTCTCTCTCGCTCTTTCTGTCTCTCGTTCTCTCCATCCCTCTCTCTGTCATCTATGCCTCCCTCACTTTGCTTCCCTCTCCCTCCATCTCTTTCGCGATCTCTCTCCACTCAATGTTTCTTTCATTCTGTCACTCCATGCCTCTCTCGACCTCGCACTCTTACTGTCTGCCTCTCTCTAACTATCAACCTCTCTTCTACCTCTCTGACCTCTCCCTCTCTCCCATTCCCCTCTCTGCCTCTCCCTCAATCTCACAGTATCTCTCTCTCTCCCTCCATCTCTCTGTTTCGGTCTCTCTCTCTCACCGTTCCTCTCTCTGTTTCTGTATCTCTCGCACTCTATGCCCCACCCTCTCTACCTCTCTTAATCTCTCTGTCTCACTTTCGCTGTCTCTGTCTCCTTCTCTGTCCCTGTCTCTCTCTCTCTCTCACCCTCTCTCTGTATCTCTATGCCTCCCTCTCACTGTCGTTCTCTCTATCTCACTTTCTCTCCCTCCCTCTCTCTGTCTCTGTCTCTCCCTCCTCTCTCTCCCTCACTTCATGTCCCTCTCCTTCCCTCTCTGTCTCTCTCTCTCTCTCACACCCGCTTTCTTATATCTCCCTCTCCCTCCTTCTGGTTCTGTCACTCGCTGTCTCCATGCCTCTCTCTAACTCCCTCTTTTAATCTCTCTGTCTCCCTCTCTGTCTCTCTCTCTCACTCCCACCCTGTCTCTGTCTCTCTCCCCCTCTTTCTCTCTCGCACCCTCTCTCTGTCCCTCTCTATGCCTCCCTCACTTCGTCTCCCTCTCATTCCCTCTCTGGCGCTCTCTGTCCAACCCTCTTTCGTATATCTCCCGCTCCCTCTCTCTGGTTCTGTCACTCACTCTCTCCATGTCTCTCTCTATCTCCCTCTCTTACTCTCTCTACATCCCTTACCCTCTTCCTCTCCTCTCTCTCTCTGACTGTCTCTCCCACCTTCTGTCCCTTTCTCCGTGCCTCTCTCTCTCCTCTCTCTCTCCTGCCCTATCTCTGTCTCTCTCTGCCTCCCTCACTTCCTCGCCCTCTCTCTCCTTCTCTCTCTCTCTCCTTCCATCCATCTCTCTGTCTCTCTATGCCTTCCCCTCTCCCTCGATCGCTCTCTCTGTCTCTCTATCCCTCCCTCTCTCAATGCCTCGCTCAGTTCGTCTCCCTCTCCCTCCCTCTCTCTACTTTTGTCACTCATTCACTCACTCACTCACTCCATACCTTCCCCTCTCTCTCCCACTCTTACTCTCTCTGTCTCCCATGCTCCGTCTCTGACTCTGTCTCTCCCACCCCCTCTCTGTATCTATCTCTCTCCCTCCCTCTTTCATCTATCTTTCTTTCCCTCTCTCTCTGGTTCTGTGACTCTCGTGCTCCATGCCTCTCTCTAGCTCCCACTCTGATTCTATTTATCTACCTTGCGCTCTCTCACTCTCCCTCTTCTCTCCCTCTCTGACTCTCTCTCCCTCCCTCTCTCCACAGATGCTGCCATACCTGCTGAGTATTTCCAGCATTTCTTGTTTTAATTTACTCCAGGATGATATGTTGCCTCCCTTGTACTCGGGTTAAGGATGTCGTAGAGTGGTTACAGGACATTCTGCAGGGAGAGGGTGAACAGCCAGTGGTCGTGGTACACATTGGTACAGACGACGTAGGTTTCAAAAAATGGATGAGGCCCTAAAAGCAGAACATAGGGAGTTAGGAAGGAAGCTGAAAAGTAGGACTTCAAAGTGCCACGTGCTGGTCAGAGTAGAAGTAGCAGGATATATCGGATGAATACGTGGATGAAGAGATGGTGTGAGGAGGGGGGCTTTACCTTCCTGGGACATTGGGACCGATTTTGGGGAGGTGGGACAAGTACCAACTGGTGGGTTACATCCAGGACTGATTTCCTAGGGGGTGCATTTGTTAGAGTGGTTTTTGAGGGTTTAAACTAAAATGGCAGGTGTATGGTAACCTTTGCACGAGATCACAGGAGGGGTGATGAAAGAAAAGAACAAAAGACAGTAAGGGGAGTAAGAAAATTGATAAGCAGAGAAATCAAGGGCCAGAATCAAGCAGGACCACACTGAAAAATAGTGGGAAGGGGACAAGTAATTTAAAAAGACAAGCCTTAAGGCTTTGTGCCTTAACGCATGGAGCATTTGTCATAAAGTGGATGAATTAATCACGCAAATAGATCTATAGAGGTATGATATAGTCGGGATTACAGAGACATGGCTGCAGGTTGTCAAGGATAGGAAATGAACATGCAGGGGTGTTTAGTAGTAAGAAAGGACAGACAAAAAGTAAAAGGCATTGTCTTGGTTAAAGAGGAAATTAACGCAATAGTGAGGAAGGATATTATCTCTGACGATGTGGAATCTGTCGGGATAGAGCTGAGAAACACTAAGGGGCAAAATAAGTTAGTGGTATTTGTATATAGAACCCCAAACAGGAGTGGTGATGTTGGGAACGGTGTAAAACACGAAATTAAAGACGCATGAGATACAGGAACACCTGTAATTATGGGTTACATTAATCTGCACATTTTTTGTGCAAATCAAATTAGTCACAATACCACAGAGGAGAAATTCATGGAGTTTATACGGGATAGTTTTCTGGACCAATACTTCGAGGAACTAAGTAGAGAATAGGTCATCCGAGACTGGGTATAGTGTAATGAGAGAGGAATAATTGGCAATCTAGTTGTGCGGGACCCCTTGGGGATGAGCGACCACAATATGATAGAATTCTTCATTAAAATGGAGAGTGACGTAGTTGATTCTGAGACTCGGATCCTGATTCTTAATAAAGTAAACTATGAAAGTGTAAGGCGCGAGTTGGCTTTGATTGATTGGGAAAAGTTACTTAAAGGCATGACGGTCGATATGCAATGGCAAACATTCAAAAAGCGCATGGATGAACTGAAACAATTGTGTATTCCTGTCTGGCGCAAAAGTAAAACGGGAAATGTAGCCAAATCATGGCTTACAAGGGAAATTCGAAATAGCATTAGATCCAAGGAAGAGACATACAAATTCGCCAGAAAAAAAAAGAACAACCACAGACCTGAGCATTAGGAGCAGTTTCGAATTCAGGAGGACCAAGGAATTGATTAAGAAGGGGAAAATATAGTACGAGAGTTATCGTCGTAGAGTTATACAGCTCAACAACAGGCCCTTCGGCCCATTGTATCTGGGCCGACCATTTAGCACCTAAGCATTCTAATCCCATTTTCCAGCACATGGCCCGTAACCTTGTACGCGATGACATTTCAAGTGCTCATCTAAATATTTCATAAATGTTGTGAGGGTTCCTACCGCTACCATGCCTTCAGGCAGTGTGTTCAAGACTCTGGGTGATTTTCTTCCCCTCAAATTCCCTCTAAACCTCCTTCCCCTTACCTTTCAGTCTCTCTACGTAACTGAAATCCTCCAGCCCATGCAACATCCTGGGGAATCTCCACTCCACCCTCTCCATTGTAATCACATCCTTCCTATAGTGTGATGCCCCAAACTGTACGCAGTACTCCAGCCGTGGCCTGACTAGCGTTTTATACAGCTCCATCATAACCTCCCTGCTCTTATATTCCATGCCTCAGCTAATAAAGGCACGTATCCCATATACCTCCCTAACCACCTTATCTACCTGTGCTGCTGTCTTCTGTGATCTGTGGACAAGTAAACCAAAGCGCCTCTGACCTTCTGTATTTCCTAGGGTCCTACCATCCATTGTATATTCCCTTGCGTTCTTAGTCCTCCAAAAATGTATTACCTCACACTTCTCAGGATTAAATTCCATTTGCCACTACTCCGCCTGTTGAAGGGTATTCCCAAGGGCAGAGGCGCCTGCAGTAAATAACTCACTGTTTAAATGTTATTTGAGTAACTAGTAACATATAATCTTAATAAACAATGAAGCGATTGCAAGGCATCATGGGGCTTAGCCAACTGGACCACATTCCACACAGGAGCTGAGTAACATCAATTCAAACAAAGACTTATTCAATGGAAAGCAGATGTCCTTGGGGAATGCTGACAAAGATACCAGCCTGCAACAAGGTTAAGATAAGGTGCTTTGCGTACATGAGAACCAAGGGTGGGGATTAGAAAGGAATGGAAAACATCATGAGTAATCCCCTATCTGTCCGTGGGCTCGTCATGCAGCCCCTTCCACACCTCGTAACAGCTTCCATTGGTCTTTAATAATCAATGTATATAATCTGTAATCATTATGATTGGACCATGTCCAGCCGGGATGGGCTGAGTAACTGTTTGGAGCTATATAAGTATTGATGATTTTTATTTGGTGGAGAGGCATCTGGACAGCCCAGTGACCTGCTCCCCGCCGGCGTAACTTAAATAAGCTGTTTGACATTGGAGCAGACCTGAGTGTCGAGTGATTCTTCTAGATTCATTCCCGCTTAACACCGCCCATCTTACCAGCCGATCTATATCTCCCTGCAATCGAAGCATTTCCTCCTCACTATTTAAAACACCACCAATTTTCGTGTCATCTGCGCACTTACTGATCATACCTCTTATATTCACGTCTAAATCTTTAATTTACACTACAAGCACCAAGTGTCCCAGCACCGATCCCTGTGGGACACACTGGTCACAGGCTTCCAATCTCAAAAACAGCTTCTCAACCATTACCCTCTGCCTCATGCCACTAAGCCAATTTTGGATCCAATTTGCCAAATTGCCGTGGATCCCATGGGCTCTTACCATCTTAACCAATCTCCTATACGGGACCTTAACAAATGCCTGACTGAAATCCATGTATACTACATCTTCTGCTTTACCCTCATCGACACATCTAGTCACCTCCTCGAAAAATTCAACCACATCAGTTAGACCCGATCTCTCCTTGACAAAGCCATGCTGACTATCCCTGATTAATTACTGCCTCTCCAAGTTGAGATTAATTCTGTCCCTCAGAATTTTTCCCCCCAATATTTTCACAAACGTGATGTTAGACCCACCGGCCTGTAATTACCTGGTTATTCCCATTACCCTTATTAAATGATGGTACCACATTCGCTGTATTCCATTCCTCTGGTACCTCTCCTGTGGCCAGAGAAGAATTGAAAATTTGTGTCAAAGCTCCTACTATCTCCTCCCTTGCCTCACATAACAACCTGGGATACATCTCATCTGGGTCTGAGGATTTATCCACATTTAAGCCCGCGAAAACAGCTAATATTTCCCCCCTTTCAATGCTAATATGTTCACAATCCCCCTCCGTGATCTCTACACCTACATTGCCCTTCTCCACAGTGAAAACAGATGAAAATTAATCATTTAAAACCTCACCTATGTCCTCTGGCTCCACACACAGATTTCCACTTTGGTCCCTAATAGGCCCTACTGGTTCCCTCTTACCCTTAATATGCTTATAAAACGCCTTGGAATTTTCCTTCATCTTGCCCACCAGTGTTTTTTCATGTCCCCTCTTCGCTCTCCTAATTCCTTTTTTAAGTGCCACCCTGCACTTTCTATACTGCTCTAGTACCTCCGCTGTTTTCAGCACTTGGGATCTACCGTAAGCCTCCTTTTTTACCTGATCCAATTTTCTATATCCCTTGACAATCTGGGTTCCCTGGACTTGTTGGTCCTACCCTTTACCTTAATGGGTACATGTTGGCTCTGAACTCTCACAATTTCCTCTTTGAATGACTCCCAGTGATGTGCTACAGGCAGCTGCTCCCAGTCCACTTTGGCCAGATTCAGATTTATAATATTACAATCGGCCTTCCCCCAATTTTGTACCTTTATTTCTGGCCTATCTTTGTGCGTTTCCGTAACTACCTTAAATCTTACAGAGTTATGGTCACTATCCGCAAAAGGCTCCCCCACTGACACGTCTACCCGTTGACCAGCTTCATTCTCTAGGATTAGGTCCAGCACTGCCCTTTGTGTTGAAAGACTTTCTACCTTCTGGCTCAAAAAGCTCTCCTGTATGCATTTTAAGAATTTCGCCCCTTTTAGGCCTTTTGCAGTAAGACTATCCCAGTTAATATTGGGGAAGTTGAAATCCTCTGCATTATTACCCTATTATTTTTACACCACTTCATCAGTTCCCACCATCAACGCCGGGAGAGCTCATCTGCGTCCTCCGGGAGGTGAGCAACAGCCTCGGGCGCCGGTACCAGCATTGCGCTGCAGACGCACTCCAAGCCATCTCCCGTGGGCGCTTTGAAGCTGTGGCCGAGGAGCCGTTCGTGGCTTTTTGCGTGTTCGGGGCACCTTTTTAACAAGAATTCCCCTCTGTGATAGTCTTATTGTCCTAGGGTCCCGCTGTTCCTTCTTCTCTACAACGGACTTACCGCACGCTGTGGCCACGGACACTCTGGACAGTGTAGGCAGCAGGATCGAAGATCAAAGTATCACCAGCTGTACTTTGCAATTTCGTCCGGATTACGTTCAATTCCATTTAGTGCTCAATGAGGAAAACAAAAAGCAGTTATGGCTGGGGGAGGGCAGTGGGCCCAGGTAACATAACCTAGCTGTTAGCTTGTAGTTAGGGCTAAAATGAACTGATTAAAGAGCAAGGGGAACTGAAACAGTTTAAGAGGGTAGATTGGGGGAGAACGTACTAAGAATGGGAGCAGATGGCCAGGAGCCATCTTGGATACTTGATCCCCCTTTCCCCCCCCTTCCCCTTCCCCACCTTCCCCCTCTCCCCATCTTCTGCTTCCCCTTCCCAGCTCCACTCTCCCAGCTCAACGCCCCGCACCCCACTCCCCAACCCCCTCCCGCCTCGCAACCCCTTCCCAGCTCCCCCTTGCACCATCTTCCCCCTGCACCCCCTTCCCCTGCACCCCCTACCCGCTTACAGCCCCCTTCCCAGCTCCCGCTCGCACCCCCTTCCCTCCACCCCTCCCCTCGCACCCCCTCTTCCCACTGGCATACTCCTACCCCTGTGTAGGTGCCCTAACAACCCCACTGCCTTGTGGGGGTCTCAGGAGAGAACAAGGCTAAAGGAGTAAACCCTAACAGAAAATCCGGAGCGGAATCCCGTAGGCGGTCATGTGTCACCTTTGGCATGTTTTCGGCAGTTCCTGCATCCATACCGGTGCCAAACGTCGTGCTCTGCACTCCTTTGGACCCCACCAGAAAGGCTGAGAGGGGTTTTTTTACGCTTGGGCAACTCTCAACCTCCATACATTCGCCCAGGCATGCGCCATGGAGAGGTCACTGCACAGTCGCCTCACAGCGACCGAAGCAACACTGAAGGCAGCAGTTACGGGTTATAAGTCCAGCTCAATTGGCGTAGAGATTGGACGCCATGGGTTGCCTTTGTCGGTGTGAGAGGTCATCGCATTCTCACTGGACAGCTACCGCCCGCTTCAAACCGGGCAGCCCACGGTCAATAATGTTCTGTCCCGCCACAGTCCACCTGCTTCAATGGGTGCTTGGAGCTCAGGGTCATTGCCCAAAAAGTGGACTGCAACACCGCACCAAACAGCACGAAAAAAGGAAAGAAGGTACCAGCCCTTCGCTTTGCAAGCTGGAACAACAGAACTATGTGTCCTGGCCTGTCGGAAGACCTTACACAAATCAACGATTCTCGGAAGACCGCCATCATTAACAACGAGCTCAGCAGACTCAATGTAGACATTGCAGCACTTCAGGAGACACGCCTCCCTGCGAGTGGATCTCTAACAGAGCAAGACTACACATTCTTCTGGCAGCGTAGGGATCCTGAAGAACCAAGACTGCATGGAGTGGGCTTCGCCATCAGAAACTCATTGCTCAGCATGATAGAGCCGCCCTCAAATGGCTCAGAACGCATACTGTCCATCCGACTGCTCACCACCTCTGGTCCAGTACACCTACTCAGCATCTATGCTCCAACACTCTGCTCCTCACCTGAAGCTAAAGACCAGTTCTACGAAGAACTGCATGACATCATTAGTAGCATCCCCAACACCGAACACCTATTCCTGCTGGGGGACTTTAATGCCAGGGTTGGGGCTGACCATGACTCATGGCCCTCCTGCCTTGGGCGCTATGGCGTTGGAAGGATGAATGAGAATGGACAGAGACTGCTTGAGTTGTGTACCTATCAAAACCTCTGCATTACCAACTCGTTCCGTCACACTAAACCCTGTCATCAGGTTTCATGGAGGCACCCAGGATCGGGTCGTTGGCATAAGCTGGACCTCATCGTCACAAGGCGAGCCTCCTGAAGCAGTGTTCAAATCATACGCTGCTTCCATAGTGCAGACTGCGACACCGACCACTCCCTGGTGTGCAGCAACGTTAGACTCAAACCAAAGAAGCTGCATCACTCCAAGCAGAAGGGCCACCCACGCATCAACACGAGCAGAATTTCTCATCCACAGCTGTTACAAAAATGTCTAAATTCACTTAAAAAAGCCCTTCAATACACTCCCACAGGGGATGCTGAGACCAAGTGGGCCCACATCAGATACGCCATCTATGAGTAAACTTTGACCACCTATGGCAAACGTGTGAAGAGGAATGCAGACTGGTTTCAATCTCATTTTGAAGTGCTGGAACCTATCATAGCCGCTAAGCGTATTGCACTGTTGAACTACAAGAAAGCTCCCAGCGAGTTAACATCCGTAGTACTTAAAGCAGCCAGAAGCACTGCACAAAGTACAGCCAGGAGCTGCGCAAATGACTACTGGCAACACCTATGCAGTCATATTCAGCAGGCCTCAGACTGTGGAAACATCAGAGGAATGTATGATGGCATTAAGAGAGCTTTTGGGCCAACCATCAAGAAGATTGCCCCCCTCAAATCTAAATCAGGGGGCACAATCACTGACCAATGCAAGCAAATGGACCGCTGGGTTGAGCACTCCCTAGAACTGTACTCCAGGGAGAATGTTGTCACTGAGACTGCCCTCAATGCAGCCAAGCCTCTACCAGTCATGGATGAGCTGGACGTACAGCCAACAAAATCGGAACTCAGTGATGCCATTGATTCTCTAGCCAGCGGAAAAGCCCCTGTGAAGGACGGAATTACCCCTGAAATAATCAAGAGTGCCAAACCTGCTGTACTCTCAGCACTACATGAACTGCTTTGCCTGTGCTGGGACGAGGGAGCAGTACCTCAGGACATGCGCAATGCTCTATAAAAACAAAGTTGACCGCGGCGACTACAACAACTACCGTGCAATCTCCCTGCTCAGCATAGTGGGGAAAGCCTTTGCTCGAGTCGTTTTAAACAGGCTCCAGATGCTGGCCGAGCGCGTCTACCCTGAGGCACAGTGTGGCTTTCGTGCAGAGAGATCGACCATTGACATGCTGTTCTCCCTTCGTCAGATACAAGAGAAGTGCCGCAAACAACAAATGCCCCTCTACATTGCTTTCATTGATCTCACCAAAGCCTTTGACCTCGTCAGCAGACGTGGTCTCTTCAGATTCCTAGAAAAGATTGGATGTCCACAAAGCTGCTAAGTATCATCACCTCATTCCATGACAATATGAAAGGCACAATTCAGCATAGCGGCACCTCATCAGACCCCTTTCCTATCCTGAGTTGCGTGAAACAGGGCTGTGTTCTCGCACCCACACTTTTGGGGATTTTCTTCTCCCTGCTGCTCTCACATGCGTTCAAGTATTCAGAAGAAGGAAGTTTCCTTCACACAAGATCAGGGGGCAGGTTGTTCAACCTTGCCCATCTAACAGTGAAGACCAAAGTATGGAAAGTCCTCATCAGGGAACTCTTCTTTGCTGACGATGCTGCTTTAACATCTCACACTGAAGAGTGTCTGCAGAGTCTCATCGACAGGTTGGGCCTAACCATCAGCCTCAAGAAAGCGAACATCATGGGACAGGACGTCAGAAATGCTCCATCCATCAATATCGGCGACCACGCTCTGGAAGTGGTTCAAGAGTTCACCTACCTATGTTCAACTATCACCAGTAACCTGTCTCTAGATGCAGAAAGCAACACACGCATGGGAAAGTCTTCCAATGCTATGTCCAGACTGGCCAAGAGAGTGTGGGAAAATGGCGCAGTGACACAGAACACAAAAGTCCGAGTGCATCAAGCCTGTGTCCTCAGTACCTTGCTCTATGGCAGCGAGGCCTGGACAACGTATGTCAGCCAAGAGCGACGTCTCAATTCATTCCATCTTCGCTGCCTCCGGAGAATACTTGGCATCAGGTGGCAGGACCGTATCTCCAACACAGAAGTCCTCGAGGCGGCCAACATCCCCAGCTTACACACACTACTGAGTCAGCGGCGCTTGAGATGGCTTGGCCATGTGAGCCGCATGGAAGATGTCAGGATCCCCAAAGACACATTGTACAGCGAGCTCGCCACTGGTATCAGCCGCACCGGCCGTCCATGTCTCCGCTTTAACGACGTCTGCAAACGCGACATGACGTCCTGTGACATTGATCACAAGTCGTGGGAGTCAGTTGCCAGCGATCGCCAGAGCTGGCAGGCAGCCATAAAGGCGGGGCTAAAGTGTGGCGAGTCGAAGAGACTTAGCAGTTGGCAGGAAAAAAGACAGAAGTGCAAGGGGAGAGCCAACTGTGTAACAGCCCCGACAAATACATTTTTCTGCAGCACCTGTGGAAGAGTCTGTCACTCTAGAATTGGCCTTTATAGCCACTCCAGGCGCTGCTCCACAAACCACTGACCACCTCCAGGCGCTTACCCATTGTCTCTCGAGACAAGGAGGCCAAAGAAGAATATTTTTACACCTTTCAGAGATTTGCCGACATACCTGTTCCTCTATCTCTTCCTGACACTTTGGAGGCCTGTAGTACACGCCCAGCCAAGTGATTTCCCCCTTTTTGTTTTTACGTTCTCCCCAAATGGCCTCATGTGAGAACCATCTAAGATGTCATCCTTCCCGCAGTAATTGACTCCTTGATCAACAGTGCAATGCCACCTCCTCTTTTATCCCCTCCCCTCTTGCGCCTGAAGATTTCATCTCCTGCAAGACTGAGTTGCCAGTCCTGCCCCTTCCTCTGTCATGTCTCTGTGATAGCAATGATATCATAATCCCATGTGCTAATCAATGCCCTCAATTCATCTGCCTGATTAGTCAGAATTCTTGCATTAAAATAAATGTTATGCAGCCTTGCATTTTCACTTGTTCCTTAAAGCGTCTATGTTTGCTCTGTCTTCCAGAATGCCTCAGTTTCTCTTCTATGTTTGACTGAGCTTCACCTGCTACCGTACCTCCTCTCTGTCCCCCATTCTCCTGCCAAATTAGTTCAACCTCACCCCCAACAGAACTAGCAAACCTCCCATCAAGGATGTTGGTCCTATTCCGGTTCAAGTGCAACCTGTCCAACTTCTATAGGTCCCACCTTTGCCAGAAACAGACCCAGTGGTCCAGGAAACTAAAGCCCTCCATCCTGCACGATCTCCTTAGCCACGCATTCATCTGCTCTACCCTTCTATTCCTATAATCACTAGCACACGGCACCGGGAGTAATCCAAAGATTACAACCTTTGAGGTCTTGCTTGATAATCTGCTACCTAGCTCCCTAAATTCTTGTTTCAGGACCTCATCCCTCTTGCTGCCTATGTCGTTGGTACCGATATGTACCACGACCTCTGACTGCTCACGCTCCCCCTTCAGAATGTCCTTGACATCCTTGACCCTAGCACCACGGAGGCAACATACCATCCTGGAGTCACGTTTGCGGCCACAGAAACGCCTATCTGTACCCCTTATGATAGAAGCCCCTATCACTACCGCTCTTCTACCCCTTTTCCTCACCGGTTTTGCAGCAGAGCCACCCGTGGTGTGACGAATTTGGCTGTTGCTGCTTTCCCCTGGGAGACCATCCCCCCAAAGTGGTATATCGGTTTGAGATGGGGATGGCCACAGGGGAGTCCTGCACTCCCTGCCTGCGCCAACAACTCTGCTTGAGGTCACCCATCCCTTTTATGTCTGTGCAGCCATTACCTGCGGTGTGGCCACCTCTCTAAACGTGCTATCCACGACGTCCTCAGCATCGCGGATGATCTACAGTGAATCCACCCTCAGTTCCAGCTCCATAATGCGGGTATCCAGTATTTTTAAATGGATGCACTTCCTGCACACATCGTCGTCAGGGACGCATAGCGCAGGAGGAGCATGTCACGGGGCTGAGCTCTCCTGCCATGGCTTACCTTTAGACTAATTAGTTACTCCCTTAATTAAAAAAAGAAAACTAATTACACTAGGGAACGAGTTCGACTCCAAAGACTACCCACTACAATCTAAGTCCTTAATAAAGTACGTTAAATTTTAAAAAAACACTTTAGTAGAACTCACCTTTTCACTTTGTTTCCACAGTAAACGTTTCCCTTATTCCTTTAAGGTATTTAAACACACGAACAGCTGTTACTTACCCAACAAATCACATTGCAGATTTCCCGTGATGTCACAATGTTTTTCCCCTCTTTTGAGTTTCAGCATGCGTCAGCACAGAGATCTGGATCAGCTCCCCCCAACAGGTCCACCAGCCGCCGCTCCTGTCTTCAGGTTCTGCTCCCCATCCAATGACATCTCAGCTGATCTGGATCTTAAACCCATCCACCTGCCTTGGTGCTGTCACCCTTCGTCCCCGCGTCGAACAAAAATCTATCAATTTCAGTTTCGACATTTTCAGCTGAGGACCAGCCTCACCAGTTGGCCAATTGAGACAGGGAGAACCAGATTAGATTGTTAAATGTAGGTGTCAAACAGTGGCGAGAGAGGCAGGGGTTTTACTTCCTGGTCCAAAGGCACCAGTAATGGGGAAGGAGGCAGAGGTTCCATTGGGACGGGCTCCACTTAAATCTAGCTGGAACCAGTGCCGTGGTGAATCGAATAATTAGGACACAGGGTCAAAATCCTGGAACTCTGTCCCAAACAGCACTGTGGGTGTATCTACCCTACATGGACTGCAGGGTACAAGTAGGCAGCTCACCAGAATCCTCTCAATGGCAAATAGAGATGGGCAATAATTGCTAGGCCTTTCTAGCGATGCCCACACAACGCAGAACAGATGATTCAAAAAGAAACATCTCCATTCCGCTGTCAAGAAAAAGACACCGGCAGCAAATAGAAAAGCTGAACGATGTGCTCATGGGATCTCTGTGAGCATAAAACTGGCTCCGTCTCCATGCAACACAACCTGTTGAAGTACTTTTGAAGATCTTAACAGCACCTTTGCTGTGACAAGCCAACACCCGCCCGTGCCCTCCCCCCCCCTCCCCCAGACCCTTCCCTGTAGTTCCGTGTGACCGACGAATCTATTTGACGGCAGTGGCATCGTACAGTTCCCAATTAAAGAATACTAAAACTTTTAATTATTGTTTTTTCTTTTGATTGCTGTGGCAGAGGAGGGGCTGAGGGGGCTGTCCTCAATTCTGCGGAAATTGCATTAGCTGGGGCTCCTTTCAGTGTGTGTGGGGGAGGTGGGGGGGAGGGGTGGCTGAGGTGGGGGTGAATGTCCCACAGCTGGTGAAGCAGTACCAGAGGAGTCCGGGGGATGAACTAATTGCTCTCCAGGTCCTTCGGGTAAATATTCCGCTCGCAGGAGGAACGACCAACCTTTGGAAGGATGAGAGAATTCATGGCATGCAAAGTGGATATTCGACATTGGGGGCTGCACTCCAGCTGGCTCTTGAACTGGAGCGGTCTCCACCAATCACGCTACCCTCCCCCATCTCTTTCTCACTCTCTCTCTCTCTCTCTCTCTCCCTACCAGTGATTAGTTTTGTATTGAATAATGATTTTGTGAACTAACCAAGGATCATTTTGAGATGGTTGCTAACCTTTTGGATTTGTGCATGCAGTACCCCTTTGTGTTGACTACTGTATCTCAATGCATTCATATTTCATGGTTCCTTATTCATTACAAGGCATATCTGCACAGAAGCCGTTTTCTCTGTCTGCTCTCAAGGTATCCCGCTTGTACTACCAGGAATCAGTTCAAAACTTGGCATAATCTCCCAGAACCAATTTATATTGACATATTTTCTATACTGTGCCCTATTTTCTAAGTTGTCGCACTTTACATACTCCTAAACAACGTTCTAATAAAGCAAAATGTAAGTTTACAACAATAAGTCAATGTTTAGTTTATAATAACCAGAATTTAACAATGCGTGCTCTGTTCAGTAGCTTTTAGTCACCTAATAATCTTACACAAGTGAGTGACAGAGTGTTTTCAATGCCTGATGGGATGATACAGAACCAGAGGCCAGAGATGTTATGGAGGTGGAAACAGGCGTCATTTCGGATGGAGAAAACATCAGGTCAGAAGCTCAGGTCAGGGATGAATAAGGATCATATTTTACACAACACCATATTCAGTCCGATGCAACAGCTAGGAATGACAATGGAATCAACGATAAGAGCCTGGAGTTTGTGGTGAAGCCAAAGGTGGAGTCTGCGCTCTGACCCATGTTTTATTGGAGGAAATTGGAGCTCATCGAAAACAGACTGTTGGAGTCTGATAGCACAGAGGCAGTGGAGGATCGAGAGAGATGATGGAAAGCTGGAGCTGGGTGAAGTCAGCATACGTGTGGAAGCCCATCTCATATCTGTAGATGATGTCACCAACGGGCTGTGTGAAGATGAGGAAGAGGAGGAAACAAGATTGGAGAGTTCTGGGACTCCAGACGGTAAGAATGCAAATGTGGGAAGAGAGGCCATTGCTGGAGATGCTCTGGTTATAATTGGATCAGTAATATTGGAAACAGCCGGGGTCAGTCACACTGAAAGATACCAATGTCAGTGATATGGAGAGATCGCAGAAGATTTGCTACACGTCTGAAGGAGCGGAAGGAGATGAGGAGGGGTGAGGACAAGAAAGAATTTTAACCCAATGGTAAGAGTTCTAAATGTAAGTTCTTAGAGGTCTGGGAGCCAACTCAGGTCAGGTAGGCTGAGGGTGTTGGGCGAGATGGACTTGGTGAGGGATGGAAATGACAACAGTGATTTGGAGCAGTTGATAGTGAGGGAAGGTGGAATTTTGGTTTCCAGTCAGCAATGAACGGGAGGAAGGGAGCCAGGAGTTGGCACAGTTGTAATTTTAATTGACTCATTATCTATTGCAGAATAAACAGGTAAACATCTCCAGTGAAACAGCAGAGAAACGATGTTCGATTCTTCTTTCATGTGATGTGAGCTCATAAAAACATAGAAAATAGGATCAGGAGTAGGCCATTTGACCCTTCGAGCCTCCTCCGTCATTCATTACGATCATGGCTGACCATCCAACTCAGTATCCTGTTCCGCCTTTTGCCCCATACCCTTTGATCCCTTTAATGGAAACGATCCCTTTAATGATCCCTTTAATAGAAAAGCTCCGCTGGCAAGGCCATCAACTGTGCCCTTGACAATCTGATGGACCGTTTCAAAGGGCAGTTCAGTCAGCCACATTGCTCTGGGTCTGTAGCCACATGTAGGCCAGACCAGGTCATGATGTCAGATTTTCTTCCTTGAAAGGATTTAGCGAACCAAATGTGTTTTTTACAGCAATCAATGATCGTTTCATGACACCATGACAGAGTCCAGCTTTCATTTGCAGACTTTTGTTAATTAATTGAATTTAAATTCCAGCAGTTGCCATGGTGGGATTTGAACCCCAATCACCAGGCCATTGGATTGGGCCTCTGGATTGTTTGATAGTAATATGATAACTACGTGAGTGCCTCCTCAATGGACGTGCACAGAGTGTGTCCGCTAATGTCACCCACAGTAACTTCTAGGCTGAAACCCTGAACGTGGTTCCGAATCAGATACTCAAAATTCACATATTAACTGAGAAAAGGCAGGAACAGAGTGAAACGGGATTGTTTTTGTCCCTGGATTCAGTGGACAATGCTGACAGATCAGTTGCATTTCAAATCGAAACCCCCAGAGCAAACAAGGTCAGTGTAATAGTACGGAAAATATAAATAAAGCCACTCATAATTGTAGCATCTGTCCAGTATGAGTACAGATTTCAGGTTCATTCCCGAGAGAGGTCTGACTAAGAAAATGTCATGGACATTGAAATGATTGTGCTTAATTCACCACATTATTTACATCAGAGTCAAAGCTGCTGATGCAAAGGGTTTGTCCAGGTGAATGTAATTAATAGCAATGATGAGTGGGATAACTGTGTCAGTGGAGACTTATCCCGCGCATAACTCAGGACCCAATGGAATGGATGAGCTCAGAGTGCCTGCTGTAGCTGTGGATTCCAGGCAAACAGAAGTTTCTGCTTCTCACAGAAGTGGGATATCCAGTAATGTATCAGATAGAAGACATTTACTATCCTGTAGTTGCAACAATTGGAGTTCCTGGTAAGCCTCTATCTCAGCTGTTAATGGCGTAAATCGGTTCTAACTGTGCTGTAATACTCGGTATTATTTCTCACTGTGTGTGTTACACAAGCCACCTGTTATTTTCCAGCAATTTATTGAGTAATCTCCTCATTATCTACTGTGTCAGTCTTGCAGGAGTTGTTATATCTTGAATGGCATAGTTGTAAGCAACTCTGGCACTGTTGCTGGATTATTCTGTATATTGAATGTATTTGAATTAGATATTTCTGTTGGAATAAATAATAAGACCATCAGGAGCGTTTAATACTTTCATGATGTGGATCTAACTAATCTAATTACATGAACTTTGTTTTCAGTGATTGATAATGAGATAGCTCACGGACTCAGTGTTACAAGGGAAAGCACAATGTCCTTCCTGCTTAATAACATAGCGCAGTTCAACAGGTAATTCAATGTATTTACTGTGTATCGCTGTTATTAAATATTATTTCATTCTGTGTGTGTCTGGTACTGCTACAAAGGTCTGGATACTGAACTGAGTTTGCTGCTGGCACTTTCACATCTCCTTTTCTGCTTCACTGTGGATCTTTACTGTCGCCGGAATACATTGTAAAATCAGAAGTATTGATGTGATTTATTTATTGGTTTACACTCTATTGTTGGAATCACTGGTTATTCCATTTATCTGTAGATTATCAGCTGCAGTTCTAATGTTGGTGTTTTATTAATTCAACAATCCCACATTTTAATGGTGTACTTTATAATTCCAGGAGAAGGAATTTCAATGATCGTGAGGTTTGTCTGGAAGAAGCTTTCAATCCTGTTTATTCCATGCTTTGTAGATGAAGTTAAGAGTGTAGATGAACAGGTAGAGACCTGGGTTTTCTGCAAATACATTAAATTATTCACAGAGGTTTCACCATTGAGCAAACTGACTGTGAGAATAGAATCATTGAACCTGGTGCAGGTGAAAAGAACACAGGCACAGAACGTTAGGAATAAATCGCATGTGAAAAAGAGCAGTAAGTAATAGTTAGCAGGCTGTGTGTACTCCAGAGGGATAGGGGAGGAGAAAAGGAGCAGGAGGAACGAAATCGAGAGAAAGAGATAAGCAGAAATAAAGAGTAAGAGAAAGAAGCAGCAGTGCAAATAAATCACTATCATAAAGTGCTGTGTAATGCCCAGAACAATTAGTGAGAGAAACAGATTGTGTTCATTTTCCTGTTGGACTTGCTCCTCTGTGTTGATTTCTGTTAGGTCCTCATTTTGTTTTGCAGAAAGTTTCTATTCCATACATACTGTCGGAATAAACAGAATAGAATCAATTCTTCACTGATGGTGATTCATTCTTTAAAGATTGCACTTTAAAGTCTCCATGACTGCTGAATTCAATGAGGAGCGACGCTGTTATCAGAAATATATTTAAACTTATATTTAATTGCCCGCACAAAATAAATGTATTGACTATATTATATAAACAATGAGCTGTTCTCCAACGCCAATAACTACAGGGATTATTGTTTGAAAGTATGAATTGAGTTGTATTACTAGGATCTATAGATTAGATTTCCTCTAACACTCTGCTGCAGTCTCTCCCTGTGAATCTCAGCCTCTACTCTCACTGTATTGAATCCTCTGTCACATCATCCATTGCTTCAATTAATCCCCTTTCCCAAACCATCTACTCCAGTCTCCCCTCCAGCTCCAACATCTCCTTTTCCTTCTCTCCTTCCCAATCTCAGTCACTGGTTCCACCTCCAGCTGCCTCGTCCAACCTGATAGGAATACAGGAACATACGAGCAGGAGGAGGTCATTCAGCCTTTCAAACCTGTTCCACCATTCTAGCTCATGGCTGATACTCAAACTCAGCGCTGCAGTTTTCCGCCTTTTCCCCATTTTCCCAGTAAGTATCGTCGGTTCTTTGAACCCAGAGCAACATACCAGCCACACATCCCGCTCTCCACGCTCTTCACTGCTCAATGTAACAACACGACTGCAAATTTCAGCCCAGATCCTGTCAAACTGTTGCTTTGTCTCCTGGTCTGAACAGTAATTTCTCTGCTTCCTTTTCTCTCTCTTACAGTTAACTTGGTGGCGATTGTAAACCTGTCCCAAGGAAAGTGCGGTCTCTCCAAATGCATCACTGTCTACTTGTTGGGAATGGCACTAGCTGATCTCCTGGTGGTTATCACTGATCCCATATTGAATTGGACTGTTTTAATTTATTTTCGAGATTCTTTCCTGAAAATTACTCCTGTGTTCTCTCATTAATGTTCTGCTTTATGCAGCCACAGATGTTTCTGTCTGGCTCACAGTCACTTTCACATTTGATCGATTTGTGGCCATTTGTTGTGAGAAGCTGAAAATAAAATATTGCAGAAAGAAAACGGCCGCTGTGGTTGTCGGAATAGTGAGTGTGCTGGGTTGTTTAAAGTCTGTCCCCTGGTACTTTACAGCGGAATAACGTTACCTTATTGATGATGTTCCCATGGGTTGTGTTTATAAACCCAGCTTCTATGCTTCTCCTATATGGTGGGGGCGGGCATTTGAATTTATTGACCGCATTTTAAGCCCTTGCGACCCGGTCTTTCTGATTTGTCTGCTCAATATTCTGACTGTCAGACGGATTTTATTCTCAAGTAAAGTCCGCAGGAGATTCCGTGGCCACAGAAATGGATTGAATCACAAGGACCCAGAAATGGAGAATCGCAGAAGATCAATTATTTTACTCTTCAGTATATCCGACAGTTTTATACTGTTATGGATGACACTGGTTGTTTATCGCATTTATAACCGATTTGCAGATTTTTGGTATTATCCCTCCGACACTGACCCTCTCTTTATCACAGATCACACATCAATGATACTGCAGTTTCTCAGTTCCTGCACCAACACATGTATTTACGTTGTGAACCAGGCTCAATTCAGAAAGGAGCTGAAGAAGGGGGTGAAATACCCTTTCAATCTCATTGTTAAAATAGTGAAATCATAGAAACATCTGAAGGGTTTCAAATACTGGAAGTTAACCCCATTTCTCATTCCATTCACTACACTCCCCACGGGAAGAAAATACATTTTATATTTACAGAATTGAGCACTGAAATTATTTTAAATCTGCTCCTGAGATTTTATTCCATTGATTATCTGGCATTTTGAGGCGGGATTTGATCTGCAGACCATTCATGAATTATTTCTCAAATAGGACGTCATTGCAAAGCTCAGCTGGCTTCCACTAAACCCACCCTGGACGCACAGAAAAATGCACAAAGCTGCAAATCACAGTGATTGTGAGATGGTGAGAGGGGCATCATCTGCAGAGAGACAGGGACACCAGCAGATGGCGATGGTGAGAGGGAGGCAGTAACTGCAGATAGAGTTTATGACAGTGTGAGAAACGGCAGGGAGAGAGGGACACGAGCAGATGGAGGTTGTCAGAGGGGGACAGAAACTGCAGTGAGACAGAGACACCAGCAGATGGAGATGGTGAGGGCGAAGTAAATGCACTGAGACAGGGAAACCATCAGACGGAGAGGGTGAAAGGGGGCAGTAACTGCTGTTAGATAGGGACACCAGCAGATGGAGATGATGAGTGGCGGGTAGTAACTGCAGTCAGACAAGTACACCATCAGATGGAGATGCTCAGTCATTGCTGATGGGGCGTTTCTCCATTACTGAGAGTTTGAAAGTTTCCAAAAGCTTGAGGAATTGACTTTCTGTAACTTTGAGATGCTTAATAAAAAGAATTTGTGTTAAATGGCTCTTTTCCAACTATGCAAACACTTTCAACATTAAACTGGTTCCTATTTGGATTTTGTTTTTTTATACTGAGATACAGAACTGAAACAGGCCCTTTGTCCCATCGAGTCTGTGCCGATCATCAAATACCCATTTATACTAATCTTACATTAATCCCATATTCCTACCACATTCCCTCAATTCCCCTACCACCTACCTACACTAGGGGCATTTACAATGGCCAATTTACCTATCAACCTGCAAGTCTTTGGCTGTGGGATGAAACCAGAGCACCAAGCGGAAACCCACGCGGTCACAGGGAGAACTTGCAAACTCCGCACAGGCAGTACCCATAATCAAACCTGGGTCGCTGTCGCTGTGAGGCTGCGGTGCTAACCATTGCGCCACTGTACCGCCCAAAATTATTTTGAATGATTAAAGGTAATATATAAATCAAACAATAGCATCAAATAAAACTCAAACAATCATTTACAAATAAAAACTCTCGAAATAGGTTGTGTTGAGTTCTTTATCACGAACGTTGTGACATCTCTTTCTCTCACTTCTCTTTCTATGCTGGTATCTTCTCGACTGTAACTCTGAGTAATTGAAGTTTTGATCCAATTGTCTTTTGAAAGTTAATATTGAATTTGCTTTCTGAAACAGTCAGACAGCGAATTCCGGACCTTAACAACTCCCTGTCTATGTGTTCCTCCCCTCTGCTTGTGTAAAGATTCTCTCCTCATGCATCCAAACTGAAGGAAAGATTTTGAATAAAATTACCTTCTCCTAGGAGAGCAGTTGCAGAGGAGCTGTAACCTCCTGAATTTGGACAAGTGATGAACAAAAATACCTCTGCATCCCCCAGGAGAGCAGAGGAAAAAAACCGTCAGGAAGCAAAGGGAAGCAAGTGACACTTTATTGCTGCAGCAAAAACTCTGTGTCAGAATTCGGAGGTCGTTATCGCTGATCTTTATGTAAAAAGAACGTAAAAAGTGGAAGATCTCTAATACAATTTGTGTTAAATGTCCATTTTCCAGCTTAGTGATCAATTGTAACTTTACAGTGGTAAATGTTAAGAAAGTTTTTTTTTCCCGAATGGTGACAGAGTAATGCATAAATGCAGCAGCATCAAATAAAGTACAAAGATCATTGACAGATATAACTGTAAATATGGGTCAGAATTATTGCGTGAAATGTCACCAGTTGCAAAGTTCTCTTTGATGCATCATTTAACTGGCTCCAGTTTCAGACTTTTTCATACAGTGGAATTGAAAATACGAATAAAAAAACTGCCTGTTTATACTGCAGTCAAGCAGGTATCTCCATCAAAAACTCATTGCCAATATTTCTATGTAACTATATTGAGACGAAGAACAATAACAAAGAACAGTACAGCACAGGAACAGGCCATTCTGCCCTCCAAGCCTGCGCCGATCTTGATGCCTGCCTAAACTATCACCTTCTGCACTTACAGGGCCCATATCCCTCTATTCCCTCCCTATTCATGTATTTGTCAAGATGTCTCTTAAACGTCGCTATCGTATCTGCTTCCACCACCTCTCCTGGCAGCAAGTTCCAGGCACTCACCACCATCTGTGTAAAAAACTTGATTCGCACATCCCCTCTAAACTTTGCCCCTCGCACCTTAAATCTATGTCCCCTAGTAACTGACTCTTTCACCCTGGGAAAAAGCTTCTGACTATCCAGTCTGCCCATGCCGCTCATAACTTTGTAAACCTTTATCATGTTGCCTCTCCACCTCCGTCGGTCCAATGAAAACAATCCGAGTTTTTCCAACCTCTCCTCATAGCCAATGGCCTCCAGACCAGGCAACATCCTGGTAAACCTCTTCTGTACCCTCTCCAAAGCCTCCACGTCCTTCTGGAGGTGTGGCGACCACACAAACCTCTTCGTGTTTCTCTCTTTGTGTGATTCTCTTTATGTTTTTCTCTCTCACTGACTTTCCGTCTGTCTCCCTGGTGTCTGCAATTTATTTGTTTCTCTCTTTCTTTCTTCTCATTTTCCCCGTGACCTTTATTCTGTCGTTTAACTTGTTCTCTGACTTTTTCTGCCTTTTCTCTGTTTCTCTGAATTTTTCAGCCTTTTTTCTACTTTCTCTGATTGTTTTTCTGCTTTTTCTCCATTTCTCTGACTTTTTCTGCCTTTTCTCTATTTCTCAAACAGAGTTGGATGATCATCCATGATCATATTGAATGGCGGAGCAGGTTCGAAGGGCTGAATGGCCTACTCCTCCTATTTTCTCTGTTTTCTGCATTTCTACGATTTTGTCTGCCTTTTCTCTATTTCTCTGACTTGTTCTGCCGTTTCTCTATTTCTCCGAATTTTTGTGTCTCATTCTGTGACTCTTTCTGACTTTCTCTCCCTCTTTCACTTTTCTGTCTTTCCTCTATTTCTCTGACTTTTTTTGTCCTTTCGCTATTTCTTTGACTTTTTCTGTCTTTCCCCTATGTATCTGACTTTTATAGACTTTTCCCTACTTCCATGACATTTTCTGCCTTTTCTCTCTTCCTCTGACTTGTTCCGACTTTTCCCTATTTCTCTGACTTTTTCAGGCTTCTCTATATTTCTCTGAATTTTCTCGGTCTTCTCTTTATTGCTCTGACTTTTTCTGTCTCTTTCTTTCAGTTTAGTTGGCTCTTTCTGGCTTTCTGTCTCTGTGGCTTTTCCCCAGCAAATTGCCCCTCCACCCCGCCGCAAATTCCTCCCTGCTAATTCTCCCCTCACACATTTCCCTCCTGCAAATTTCACCCCACAAATTTCCCCCGCCCTCCGCAGATTAACCACTCAATTTTTTTCTCCCGCAAATTCCCCCACACACACATATATGCCATCCCTGCGATGATTCCACCCGCCCCGTCACTCAGCAATTTCCCACCCCTGGAAATTCCCCCTGCAAATTTCCACCCCCTGTAAAGAGTACCCCCAGGTAAAGATTAACCCCGCGCAACAATTCTCCCCGCTAATCTCCACTGCACAAAATAACCCCGACCCCACACACGCAAATATTTCATCCAGCAATTTTTGTCTCCCTGCAAACTGCCCCCTGCAAATATACCACACCACAAATTCTCCCCGCAAAAATGTATTGCGGCCCTCAAATTCTCTGCCTACAGATGCCCCCCGCAAACGTCCGCCCCCTCAAACTTCCCCCTGCAAAATCAACTGTCCAGAAACTTCACCCACCCGCAAAGTACCACCCCTCAAATATAACCACCACAAGCTCTCCCCACTCAAATTCCTCCCCCATCCCCAAGTTTCCACTCCTGCATATTCCGCCCTCCCTCCACGTAAATAGTCCCACAGGCAAATATTCCTCCCCCCAAATTTTCCCCCGCATATATCACCCCCCACAAATTTTACACCATGAAAATTTCACCCACTGCAAATATATCCCCCGCAAACAATCCCCACCACAAATACTCCCCTTCAACAAAAAAATCCCCCGACCAGTTCCCCTCCCTCAAATTCCTCGCCTCGCAAAATGTCTCCCCACTGCTCAGATTACCCCCTGCGCATTCACCCCAACAAAAATTTTCCACTGACCGCAAGTTTCCCGCAGCCAGCCCACCCCCAAATACCCCCACTCAACAGGCGCCCCTTCTACGTACCCCACCCTTCGCAAATCACCCACTGCAAACTCTCCCACCACCTCTCTGTGAACAGATCCCCAACTAATTGCCAGTTAGTAAAAGCTCCCCTATCAAATTGCCCATCGTGAAGCAACCCCAGTATAATTCACACCCCGCCCCCCCCCCACCGTGAACCGACCCCCGTCTAATACCTCTGAGAGCAGGCCCCATCGAATAACACCACCCCCCCACCCCAACACCGTGAACAGTCCCATACCAAAAACGTCCATTAACTTACTGAAAATCCCCCTCCCATTTCAAACCTGGAGAAGTCCCCACTTCCATTCTATACCTGGAGATTAACTCCTCACATTTAAAACATCTTCTAATACCCTCTGTGAATATCGCCTTCTAATTCTACCCCTGTCCCTACTGTAATCACTCTCCCTTTCTAAATACCTTCCCTTCTGTAAAAGTCCCCCACACCCTCTACTATCTGCCACTCTGTATCATCTCCTCTATAAACAGCCGCCCCTGTGCAACTCCCGTCACAGTGAACAGTCCCATGTGGAATTCGAGCCTCCGGCAATTTCCTGGGCGTGGTTTCACCTCCTGATAGTCTTTAATGCACTTGAATTCAAGTCCAGATAAGCCGTTGGACTTCTATCAAATAGCTACCAGACCAGCGGCACCTTTAACTCCTGTCTGACCAAACACTGAGATGGGTATAGAGCAAGGACTGGCAGACGCTAACTGGCATGCCGATCCTTTAATGGATAGCAAGACCCCATCCCCAGACATATCCTTCCCTGCAGAAAGGTGTTCCACCTTTTCTCTCCATCACCTACTTACCCTCGGCATCAGGGGTCAGACTGAGGCACACACACACGCACATGTGGAACCACGTGTGTGTACATACGCACAATAAACACACATATACACACACACAAACACACACACTCACACGCATACTCACACACACACACACACACACACAAACACACAAACACACACACCCACAAACACACACACACACATACACAGGCAGGAAACAGAGGGTAATGGTCGAGGGTTGTTTTTGCGGGTTGAAGCCTGTGACCAGTGGTGTACGACAGGGATCGATGCTGGAACCCTTGCTGTTCGTAGTGTACATAAATGATTTAGACGTGAATATAGGAGGTATGATAAGAAAGTTCGCAGATGACACGAAAATTGGTGGTGTCGTAAAAAGTGAGGAGGAAAGCCTTAGATTACGGGACAATATGGATGAACTGGTAAGATGGGCAGAGCTGTAGCAAATGGAACTTAATCCTGAGAAGTTTGAGGTGATGCATTTTGGGAGGACTAACTAGGCAAGGGAATATACAATGGATGGTAGGACCCGAGGAAATACAGAGGGTCAGAGGGACCTTGGAGTCTTTGTACATAGATCAACGGATCAACGAAGGCAGCAGAACAGGTAGATAAGGTGGTTAGGAAGGCATATGGGATGCTTGAATTCATCAGCCGAGGCATAGAATAAAAGAGCAGGGAGGTTATGATGGAGCTGCATAAAACACTAGTTAGGCCACAGTTAGAGTACTGTGTACAGTTCTGGGCCCCACACTATAGGAAGGATGTGATTGTACTGGAGAGGGTACGGAGGAGATTCGCCAGGGTGTTGCATGGGCTGGAGCATTTCAGCTATGAAGATAGATTAAAAAGGCTAGGGTTGTTTTCCTTAGAAGAGAGAAGGATGGGGGATGTGGGCATGTTTGAGGTATACAAAATTATTAGGGGCATTCATAGATTTGATAGGAAGAGACTTTTCCCTAAGCGGATGGGTCATTAAATAAGGGGCATATATTTAATGTAAGGGGTAGGAAGTTTAAAGGGGATTTGAGGATTTTCCTTTCACCCAGATTGTGGTTGGAATTTGGAATTCACTGCCTGAAGTGATGGTAGAGGCAGGAACCCTGGCAACATTGAAGAAATAATTAGATGAGCACTTGAAACGCCGTAGCATACAAGGCTATGGACCAAGTGCTGGAAAATGGGATTAGAATAGTTAGGTGCTTGTTGGCCGGCACAGGCTTGGTGGGCCGAAGGGACTGTTTCAGTGCTCTATGACTATAAAAACGACTCACCAAGCAACAGTAACAAGGCAGCCGTATCCATGTTCCAGTGTGAGCTACTTTGAGACATGATAGCTGGAAGGAAGGGCGAGCGTGTCACTTGTTCCAGCTCGCACAATTTCAAACCAGGAAGCTTTGAGAGACTGACTGCAGACGCAGAGGCTGAGAGGAGGTGAGGTGGACCCACAATCAAAGTAATAGAACTCAGTCTTGTACAACCAGAAATGAAATATGGAGTGAAATATTGCAAGTCTGATGAGGAGAGATTGAGGAATCGCGGCCTCAATTCTCCAAATTTCCGAATAATTAGAGATGATCTCATTGAAGCTCACAAAATTCTTGCAGGTGGATGTAGATAGGATGTTTCCTCTGGCTGGTGAGTCTAGAATGAAGGGTAGGCCATTTAAGACTGAGATGAGGTGGAGTTTCTTTGCATAGAGGCTGGTGAATCGATGGAATTCCCAACCACAGAGGTCTGTAGAAGCTTGAACATTGGATATGTTCAAGACAGAATCTAGATTTCTGGGAATGAATGAGATCATGGAATATGGGGTTAGTGGGGGTTGGGGGGAGAATGGCATACAGGTAGATGATCAGTTTGAATGGCACCAGGCTCAACGTGCCGAATGGCCCACTCCTGCTCCTATTTCCTGTATTCCTATGTTCCAAACTTCCAGCGAGGCAGCATTTGAATATTAAAGAAAGAGCTTGCACAGAGTGGTCATAAAAGGAGAGCAGCGAAAGAAAGTGTAAAATTGGGAATTTAGTAAGAGTGAGAATTCTGTTGTGAGTTTGTTGAGTGAACCACAAAGCGAAATTTTGCTTATCATTTTGAATTTAACCTCGTACTTTTAAAAAATCCGTGAGAGAAACTGCAATCTAGTAAACAAAACTGTTAGTGGCCGGTAACTGTCGATCAGCTGTAAGATTGCATGAAGAGGTGTGAATGACTGTGAGATGGGAGCTGAATCGTCACTTGTTAATTGTGTGGCTTAGAAAGGTTTATAAAAGTAAACAGTATCTGCTGATACCGACAGTTATCGCTCAGAGAGGCCCTCAAAGGAGTGCAGTGTAAAACCAGCTTGAGAGGTGGGAATATGCTGAGATTAATTTAAGGATTGATGGACACAAAATCCAGCACACTGTTTGGTTTTATATCATGAGGAGTAAAAACAGAGCCGATAGAGAGAAACTGTTCCCATTGGCGGATGGGTCCAGAGCCAGATCACTCAGATTTAAGATGATCGAGAAAAGAATCAGAAGCGACAGGAGGGAAGTCTTCTTTCTCCAGTGACTAGTTAGGATCTGGAATGCACTGCCTGAGACTGTGGTGGAGTCAAATTCAAGAGTGGCTTTCAAAATGGAATTGGATAAGCGCCTGAAGATCAAAAACGATAATTGCAGGGCTAAGGGGAAAAGCCAGGGAAGTGGGAGTAGCTAAATTGCTCTTGCAGAGAGCTAGCATGGGCTGGACGGGTTCAATGACCTCCTTCTGTGCTGTCACCTTTCTTTGATTCCATGCCCCAAGACTCCATCACCTTTTCTGCTTCTCACGCAAAATCCCAACTCTACGTCTTGCCCCAGCAGTGCCCAGTCTGACATTTGTCGTTAGATTAGGAAAGTTAGTGCAACAGTGACAGGGCATCCAGCATAAAGCAAGTGTGGACTGCGAGCACGACACTGCACTAGGATACATTCCCATCTGTGAGCTGTGTTGACACTGGACTGCTATCGGCTGAGGTGCACTGCCCGGAGGGTGTGTGATGAAGTCCTTCTACAATGGAATTGACTTTTGAAACAGCTTTACTGCTGCGAATTGAGAACTTAAACATCAAGTTTAACGGTACTGCATTGCCTTTTCTGCGTAACGTTCCCCGCAAAACTGCTTGGAGATGCTGGAGATTGAACCAAAGACCTCATATATGCAAAGTATGTTCTTTATCACTAAGCTATATCCTCATGGCAGTGATAATCCACAATTGATTCTTCGTCTTAATCATGTTGTCAGTCTTCATCAGTGTCATCAGTCTTTCCCCAATCCTGAGACCTATCCAAATTGCCGATGCCTCTTGTATTAAACAAGGGCAATGAAATGTGTCCTTTACTTATCTATAGATTTCCACAGATGTTCTTGGCTTCAGAACGCGGGGTAATTACATAAAAAGGAGCAAAGTTTCCCCCACTCCGATCCGAGAGCTCACTATGGTAACGCAAGAGAGCATTTCTGTGGAGTTCCGAATGATCCTTGTAATTATAACTCAAGTTTGAATTCTAAAGCAGTGAAGTTGTGCAAAATCTTTATAAAAGACTGTTTAAGCCCCAGTTCACATGTATCCAGTTCTGGGAACTTTAAAATGGAGTCAATGCCAAAGAGAGGATTCAGAGGAGCTTTGCCAGAATTATATCAGGGACGAAAGGCATCAGTTATGTGGAGAGACTGGAGAAACACTGGGTTTTCACTGCGGGGAAACGGAGGTAAAGGGAAAATTTAATGGAAGCGCCTAAGATCATGTAATCTTTAGATGTAATCAGTGAGGAGAAACTGCTCCAGTGGCAGAAGTGTCGGAACCAGAGGATGCAGATTTCAGGTAATTGGCAAAAAGAACCAGGAGTGACAGCAGAGAACAATTATCCAGTGAATTATTGAGATCTGGAATGCACTGAGTGAAAGGGCGGTGGAAGCAATTTAAGTAATAACTTCCAACGGGTAACTGGATAAATACATGAAGCGGAAAACCTACAGGGCTATAGGGAATGAGCAGGGAGGGAGTTGGGATTAATTGAATGACTCTATCTAAGAGCCAGAACAGGAACAATGGGCCGAAAAGGCTCCAATCTGTGCTGCATCATTCTCTGATGGTTTTTAGGGAGGGAATTTCAGGGTTTGAACCCGGCCACAATGCAAGTGTTACATAGCCAAATCAATGTGACATGTGACTTGCTGATAATAATATTCCCAACATGTTAATATATTTGTCTTTCTCGATGATAGAATTTCTAGGGAGACATAGGAACATAGGAGTAGGAATAGCCATTCAGCCCATCGAGCCTGCTCCACAATCCAATTTTCCCACACTATCCCCATATCCCTGTATTACAAAATCTCTCAATCTCTGCTTGAAACATACTCACTGACTGAGCTTCCACAGCCAACTGGGGGAGAAAATGCCAAAGATTCACAACCCTCTGAGTAAATAACTGTCTTCTTATCTCTGTCCTAAGTGGCTCCCTTCTTATTCTGAAATTGTGTTACCTGGTTCTAGACTCCCCAACCAGGGGAATCATCTTACCTCAATTTACCCTGTGTATCCCTTTCAGTCTTTTGCAGGTTTCAATGAGATCACCTCTCATTCCTCGAAACTCTAGAGACTGCAGGCCCAGTTTCGCCAATCTCTCTTCATAGGACAGTCCCGCCATCCTGGTAAAAATTCTGATGAACCTTCGTTGCACTCCCTTTTTGGTGATAATATCCTTTCTCAGGTAAAAGGGCACACAGTACTCCAAGTGCAGTCTCACCAAAGTTCTATGCAATTGAAGCAAGTCTTCACTACTCCTTTACTCAAGTACTCTTGTGATAAAGGCTCACATACCATTAGTCTTCCTAATTGCTTGCTACACCTGTATGTTTGCTTTCAGTGACTTATTGACAAAGACACCCAGGTCCCTCTGTATATGGGAGGAATAGATCCCAATCCGTGCTGCATCATTCACTGATTCCCTGGTGGTTTTATGGAGGGAAATCCAGGATTTGAACCTGGCAAATCACTGTGACATGTTCCCCAGCAGCCTGGTATCTGAAGTCAGATTACGAAAGTTAGATGAATTGTGACAGGGCAGCCAACATGAAAGAAGAGCGGACTCCGAGCACCCAATCACATTCCGGTTTGTGAGCAGTGTTTGCACTGGACTGCTATAGGCTGAGATTTGCTGTCTGGGGAGTGTGAGTCTAGTACCTTAACATCCTTCCGAAAGTGTGGTGCACAGAAATGGAAACAATACTCCAGTTGAGGTTGAGCCAGTGTTTTATAAAGGTTTATCATAACTTCCTTGCTTTTGTACTCTATGCCTCTATTTATGAAGCCTCCAAGCCAGGAATTCAGTTTCCCTTGTTAACCACTTTCTCAACCAGCCCCGCCACCTTCACCAATTTTTGCATATATACCCCAGGTCCCTCTGATCCTGAACCCCCTTTCGAATTGTGTCCGATATTTTACCTTGCCTCTCTTCGATTTTCAGAACGAAATAGGGCGGCACAGTGGCGCAGTGGTTAGATTCCGGGTACTGCCTGTGTGGAGTCTCCCTGTGTCTGCGTGGGTTTTCTCCGGGTGCTCCGGTTTCCTCCCACAAGCCAAAAAGACTTGCAGGTTGATAGGTAAATTGGCCATTATAAATTGTCACTAGTATAGGTAGGTGGTAGGGAAATATAGGGACAGGTGGGGATGTTTGGTAGGAATATAGGATTAGTATAAATGGGTGGTTGATGTTCGGCACAGACTCGGTGAGCCGAAGGGCCTGTTTCTATGCTGTATCTCTAATCTAATCTAAAATAAATTACTTCACACTTCTCTGCAATAAATTCCATCTGCCACTTGCCTGCCTATTTCACCAGCCTGTCCGTGTCCTCTTGAAGATTGTCACTATCCTCCTCACATCTCTCAATATTCCAAATATTGTGCAATGTGTAAATTGTGCCAGTGTACTTGTCCACCAAAGTCAACGTCATTAATATGGATCAATAAAGGCAGGGGTCCTAACATCCTGGGGAACTCCGTTATATACCTTTCTCCAGTCCAAAACAAACAGCTGTTCAGCACTAGTCTGTGTCCTGACACTCAGCCAACTTCATATCCATGTGGATACAGTCCCATTCGTCTCTAACCTTGCTGACAATCCTGTTATGTGGCACTTTATCAAATCCTTTTGGATGCCCACACAACAACTACATTATCCTTATTAATCTCCTCTGTTGCCCCATCAAAAACTTCTATCAAGCAGCATGAATGTGATGTTTCCTCAACCCAAGCTATCAACAACATCCTTCCCACACACAGTCGGTACATTATCACTCCCAGACTGCAGAGACACTGACAGACCATCAGGTCCACAGTCACAGAGAGCAGGGGTCGGCAGGCTCTTACTGCTCTTACTATTGCGAGGAGAAGTGAATGCAGAAGTAGGGAGGTTATGCTTCAGTTATACAGGGAGTCAGTGAAATCACACCCGGAAGACTGTGTACAGTATTGGTCCCCTTATTTAATGAAGCTATTCAGAGAAGGTTTACGGAACTAATACAACGAATGGCGGGTTGTCTTAGGAGGAAAGGTTGTACAGGTTAGGCTTGTATCCAGTGGCGTGTCGAAAAGTAAGAGCTGACTTGATTGAAGCACAGAAGATTCTGGGGGGTCTTGACTGCGGGGATGTGGAAATGATGATTCCTCTTGTGGGAGAATCTAGAACTAAGGGTCACTATCTAAAAATAAGGGTCGCCCATTGAAGGCAGAGATGAGGAGATTGTTTTTTTTTCTCAGAGGGTGGTGAGTCTTTGTAACTCTCTTTCTCAAAAGGCGGTGGAAGCAGAGTCTTTGAATATTTTTAAGGCAGAGGTAGATAGATTCTTGTTAACAAGGGGTTATAAGTTTATCGGGTGTAGGCGGGAATGTGAAGTCATGGTTGCAATCAGATTAACCATGATCTTGTAGAATGGTGGATCAGGCACCAGTGGCCGCGTGTCCAACTCCAGCTCCTAGTTCATATGTTCCCAAGATTCTAAGTGCTACAGATATATTTTCAATCCAACGGTTAAACACAGCAGAAGTGCAGAAGTATTTGCAGGGTTGGGGGTTGGGGGATGGTTGGTGGGCGGGGGTGGGGGAGGGGTTGGTGGAAGAGCCAAGGCGTTGTGGTCATATCACTAAACTAGTACTCCAACCATCCAAGCTCATCTCATTGCTACATGGGTTCAAGTCCCACACAGCAGCTGGTGGAATTAATGTTCAATTAATCAATAAATTCAATTAATTGACACACAAAATCTAACATTGAAAGGGACTTTCACTAATGTTTCCCTGTACTCTCTGTCGTTAGCTGGTCTCACCTACATGTGACTCCAGAACCGCAGCAATGTGTTTGACTCTGAAGTGCATTGCTCAGTTGATGCACAGTAAGGGATGACCACAAATGCCACCTCCTATAAAATACCTGCTGACAGATGAATATATAAATCTCAGCCCAAAATCACACGACCTGTCGCATTGAAAGACACTGTGCCACTGTAGACGTAACTACACATTAAATATCAGATAGAATTGACACACTATACATGGTTGAAGGGAACCGAATTTATCCCAATAATACATCGCACACGTATCAGTCTAAAAATTTCACTTTGAGTCCGACTGAAAGACGAAATTTCAATTCCATTAGTCCAAACTGAAGCCGACACTCAAGTACATTATTGTAGATTGAAGAGAGAGAATGATTCCCACACTCATATTCAGTACCATAGACTGACAGATGAAAAGTGAAGCCATTACTCAAATATCGTTGCGGAGACGGCAGACGCATAAAGAGTCCCATATTCATATACAGGACCACAGTCTGTCAGATAAAGAATAAATCACCCAATGAAGAACAAATCAATCGAGTCTTGACAAAATGGTTAACTGCATTGCTTGGATCTTTGTAAATGGGTCCTGTTTGTATTTTACTCTACATTGTTTACATCAGTTCAAATAAGCAAAACATAAATACACGATGATCTGAGCACAACACTGGACGTTTCACAGAAACCATTACACGGGGAAAGGGATGAAATACAGACAGAAATAAGATACAAATCAAAGCTCAAAATGCTGGAAAGACCCATCAGCTCCCATAGTCTCTGTATGGGACGGAAGCTCGGGTTAAGGGTTAACATCGGTGACATTACTCTGGACCCGAAACGTTAATCCCACCTTCCTCCCTCCACAGATGCTATGTGGCCTCTTGAGTCTTTCCAGCATCTTCTGTTATTATTTCAGTTTTCCGACGTCTGCAGGATTGATCTTTCTGAAGGAAAACCCACCCCTGGTAGACAATGGACATGGAAATAAGAAACGGGAAGCAGCAGAGGGAATAAATCCAGAAAATGAATGAAGTTCACTGAAGCTGTACAATTTTATTGCTTTTCCCATGTACAGTTCAGGACAGATAATAAGCAGCAATAGAAAAGCTGAATATGGAACTAAACGAATTGTGATATGAAAGGGAAAGCATTACAAAACTTTATTTCATTCGTGTGAAACACTTTCCCATTATAGACACACAACCCCTGTCGGCAGGATCAAATTCCGTTCAGATCTTGAGTTTCTGATATAAAAGGCATTAAAAGCTGGGGTTTTGCGATGGCCAAGGATCGATCCCGGATCCACTGCTTGGAAGGCAACTATTTGCACCACTATTACACCATCGCTTACCTCAGACATTACCTGGAGTATTTTAAACAATATTTACCGTTACATTGTTAAGTTCTTTGCACATGGAGCTGTATTGATTGATGTAAAGATACAAGTTAGTATATGTCTATCCCTCCAGCCCCTCTGCTTTTCTCTCTCCTTCTGCACTGACTGATAGATGAACACTAACTGCTGTCTTAAACACGCCATCTTCAATACCCAGAGATGGAATATAAATAAATGGATAGACGCTGCTTCCATGTCACCGCAACTCAGCCCCACTGACAGCCAGAAACATAAACCCCAGTCCAAACTCACTATCAAATTTTCACTCTGTCAATCCCACAATAGTGCAGCCTTAGCTTCAAGTTAGATATCAGATGGCGCCTGTTTGAATCCCAATAATGTACCCTGAGATTCTCATTAAATATCACTCCAACATTCAGACACATTATGGGTTTAAAATTGTTGGTACTAATTCCCATAGTATGTCCTGACATATAAATTAGAAACAAGTCAAATCTATGTCTGTGATCAGATTGAGATTGAGATCTGGAAATACAGTATACAAACTCAGATACCAGTTTAAAACGTACCCATCTAATTCAAATAAAATATCAATTCCCTTAGTCCAGCCTGATATAAACTGCAAACCAGTTCTGAAGCATCATACCGTATCTCTGTGAAATATACTGTATGAATTCAATGAGAGCAGGCTGGGCTCGACATAACATGTAAGATCTCAGTCACATTCAGAGTGAATGACACAGTATCAATGAAAAACATAGATCCTTAGTAATTCCACGCACAGGTATAGACCATTCGGCCCATTGTGTCCACGCCGGCCGCATAAGTGCTATCCAGTCTCATCCTACTTTCCGTCTTTTGGTCCATAGCCCTATATGCTACAATATGTCACGTGCATGTCTAAGATTGTGTTACGTGTCATAAAGGTTTCTGCCTCTACCATCCTTTCAGGCAGTGGGTTCCAGGCCACCCACCGCCCTCTGGGTGAAAAAGAATACTCCTGAACTCTCCTCTAATCCTTCTGCCAATTACTTTAAATGTTTGCCCCATTGATATTGATCTTTCTGTTAAGTGAAATAGATCCTTCCTGTCCACTCTATCTAGGCCCCTCGTAAATTTTGAAGACCTCCAATATCCTGCTCCACCACCCTCCAAAGTTCCAAAGCTAACAGCCCCAGCATAATCAGGATTGGATAGGCTGGGGTTGTTCTCAATGGAACAGAGAAGGCGCAGGGGAGTTTTGAAATGTACAAAATTTTGAGGCGCCTGGATAGAGTGAATATAAAGGACCTATTTACATTATCAGAGAGGTTAGTGACTAGGGGGCATAGATTTAAAGTGATTGCTAGAAAGATGAGAGGGAAAATTAGGATTATTTTTCTCCTGGAGCATGGTGGGAGTCTGGAACTCGCTGTCTGACAGGCTATTAAAGGGACAAACCATCAATCTGTTTAAAAGATGTCTGGATCTGCACTTCAAATGCTCTAACCTACAGGGCTATTGACCAAATGATGGAAGGTGGGATTAGACTGGATGGCTCGTATTTTGTCCAGCGCAGTCACAATGGGACCAGTGGCCTCTTTCTGTGCCATAAACTTCCTATTATTCTATGTTTCGATTTTCTCACAGCTAAAATTCTGCAATCCTGCCAATATCCTCGCAAGTCTCCTCTGTACTGCCTCTTGCAGAATCACATCCTTACTGTAAAGCAGTAACCAGAAATACTCTAGCTGCACTCCAACTAGTGTTTTATACTGCTTTAGCATCATGTCCCGACTCTTGGACTCTATGGCAGTGTGTGAACTTATAAATAAAAGCTGAATTATAATTCTGTCATTCTCTGGTACAGTATATGTGCATTGAATTAATTTTCTGTCTGTCAATTCCTGGCACACTGTGTGGTTGTAGGTTAATGCTGTAACTAACAATCTCTGATACCGTGTTCGAGTGTGGAACATATTTTGCATATGTCAGTCTCAGTTACTGCATGAGACTGAAGCCTTCATTCTATATCAGACAGTCCCTGGGACTGTATATGAGTGTGAGATCCATTTTTTTTCTGTTATTTTCTGGTGGTGGTGTGTCAGTGTGTGATTCAATCTGTCTCTGACAGACTGTGGTACGATACATGAATGTGGGACTCAGTCTGTGCCGGTCAGTCTCCAGTTCTATATGTGAGTGATGACATCACTTTGTATTTATCAGTCTGTGGTATTGTATGTGAATGTGGGCTGCATTCTGTGCCTGTCACTCTCCAGTTCCATATGTGAGTGCTGGCTTCACTTTGAAGCTATCAGTCTCTGGTAGTGTACGTGAATGTGGGACTCATCTGGTTACTTGCAGTCTCCAGTTCTATATGTGAGTGATGGCTTCACTTTGTAGATATCAGTCCTTTCTTTTTTGAATTCTTTCATGGGATGTGGGCATCACTGGCAAAGCCAGCATTTATCGTCCATCCCAAATTGCCCTTGAGAACTGAGTGACTTGCCAGCCTATGTCGCAGGGCATTTAAGAGTGAAGCATATTGTTGTGGCTTTGGAGTGGAGGGAGCCCACCCCCACCCCTCCCAGGAAATTAATGCATTTTACTGAATCCATGCAAATTTCTCGCGATTCCAATGTACAGTTCAGGCCAGATAATAAGGACCAATAAAAATGCAGAAATTCCAGAGATAAAATGAATGTGATAGGAAAGTGAGCACATTGGTATGGCAACGCTTATTTCATTCCTGTCAAATACTTTCCCATTCTGAAGACACAATCGTTCCAGGAAGGATCGGATTCCATTTAAATCTTGGAATCTCTGATGTAAATGCATTAAAAAAAAGCATTGCAGTGCGATGGCTGGGAACCGAACCCGGGTCAACTGCTTGGAAGACAGCTATTTTCACCACTAAACCAACACCGCTGACTGCATGCATCTGCTTCAGTCCTTAAAAGAATATCTTCATTTAAATTGTAATACGATTTGCACATGAAACTGTATTTGATTGATATAACGATACAGTCATTCTCTCTCTGCTCTTCCAGCTCCTTTGCTTGTCTCTCTCATTTCACGCTGAGTGACAAATCAACACTAACTACTGTCTTCACCACACCATGTCCAATACCCAGAGAAGGTCACGGATTCAATAATCCCATTCCCACACCTGTGGAGCTCCTGACAGTAATAAAAAAAACGAAATGCTGGAAATACGCAGCACGTCTGGCAGCATCTGTGGGGAGAGAAGCAGATTTAACGTTTGAGGTAGTGACCCTTGATTTCAACTGACCTGAAATGTTAACACTGCTTCTCTCTCCAACAGATGCTGTCAGACCTGCTCATTATTTCCAGCATTTCTTGTTTTTATTTCAGATTGCCAGCATCTGCAGTATGTTGCTTTTTTTTGGGAGTTTCTGACACTGATGGGCTATTTCTTAGAAGAGAAGATGAAGAGGAGATTTGATCGAAGTGTTGAAACTCAAGAGAGATCAAGACAAGGGAAATGGGGAGAAACTGTTCCCATTGGCAGAAAGGTCAACAAGCAGATAGCACCGATTTCAGGTCAATGGCAAAATAAACACAACGGTGACATGGATGTCTAAATAGACCAATCAGCGAGACTCTGAAATAAGACACTGCCAGAACTTTCAAACTACCTATCACAATCAGCCCCTTCACCAATCCTCCATCAGCACAGGGCTGTGGGAGCTCCCTATTTAATCCCAGTGTGGAGGGGTCTGGGGAGATTTCCAGGTTTGAAAGTGATTTGAGGATGGTCTGATCCGGTACATTTCTACTCCAATCATTTTAATACAATTATGCAAGCAGAGCCTAATAACATAATAACTGACCCACTTGAGTGCTTGTTTCTCTTTTACCACAGAGTGTAGTCAAGCCCATAATCCACTTTGACCTTAAAGAGGCTGTTTTAACCATAATGGCGAGAGTTGTCCCTTCTGACAGAATTGCAGAATTGTTACAGAGCAGAAGGAGGCCATTTGCCCCATCGTGTCCACACTGGCTCTCTGAATGAGCAATTGACTTAATGCCAATCCCCCGCCTTGTCCCCATAACCCTGCACTTTCTTCATGTTCACATAAGAGTCTAATTGCCTTCAGAATGCCTCGATTGAACCTGCCTCCACCACACTCTCAGGCAGTATATTCCAGATCCTAACCACTGGCTGTGTGAAGAAGTTTTTCCCCATGCCGTTTTTGCTTCTTTTACCAATTACTTTAAATATGTGCCCTCTCGTTCTCGATCCTTTCATGAGTGGGAAGTTTCTCCCAATCCACTCTGTCCAGACCCCTCATGATTTTGAATACCTCTATCAAATCACCTCTCAGCCTTCTCTTCTCCAAGGAAAACAGTCCCAACTTCTGCAACATATCTTCATCACTGAAGTTCTTCATCCCAGTGCCATTCTCGTGAATCTTTGCTGTACTTCTCCAATGCCTTTACATCTTCTTGGAGGGTATCTTTCTCCTCCCTCAGCCACTCGCTCCAGAACTCGCTGTTCCCCCACTTCCCTGGACGATTGTTCCCACTCCTCGCTTCGTGCCACCCCGGTATCTGGCTCCCTCCCCCAACCCAGCTCTTGACAGTACCGCTTCCCTACTCTCGGCCACTCGCTCCTCCATCACCCCTCGTGACATGACTTTCTTCTTCGGGCCGCATGCAGAGAACAATTAAATGTGGGAGCGAGTGGCCGAGAGGAGGGAAGCGGGGCGGCCTAGAGCTGGGGCATTGGGGGGAGGAGGGGAAGTGGGAAGCGAGTTGCCGGAGAGCGGTGTAGCGGGCAGCGGGGATCAATCAACCAGGGGAGTGGAGGAGAGAAGCAATGTCTGGAGCGAGCGCTTTAGTTGGGGTGACATATAAAAAAGTGGATAACGAATTGCCAGCACATGTTATACTCTGCCCGATTTTCTTCTCCATCGATCGGGATGGCAATTCACTGTCTCCCCAAAATATCAGAACATGGAAATTCAATAATAACATTCCTTTTGTACTTAATGGCATTACTGTAAGATGAAATAACTCTGAGGATTACAGTTAGCATCCTGTACTCCATACTAGTATATTATTGGACCTCCATCCAACTTCATGTAAGGTGAGGTTGCTGGAACTAACCAGCCGGAAGAATTTCCTGTGATAAATTGAGCAGCGCCATCTTTGATCCTGGTAGTTGCGTGAATGTCACAGACATTTAGGTGTCAGTGGAACAGGCTGCAATTCAGCATGTGCAAATACAGCGCCACCTAACGGGTGCATTGTCAGCAAATGCAGCCTTCACTCACAACATCTTAGAGCAGTGTAATACCTCAGAGTGCAATTATTACAGTGCAGACTAAGGGGCTGTTGAGGGCTCTGCCCGGCTCTCGCTTTTCACAAGATGATGCTCAATTCTGATTGGAACCGTCGTTTAACTTCCCTTTGTGACTTTGAGAAAGACAAAACTAAACATTGATAAAGAGGAGGAAATTGATATGCTAGCTGTATGTAAAATTGATAAGGCACCAGGACCAGACGAGATGCATCGAAGAATACTGAGGGAAGTGAGGGTGGAAATTGCTGAGTCACTGATTATATTTTTCCAGTCTTCCTTAGACCAGTGGTGCCAGAGGACTGGAGAATTGTTAATCTTACACCCTCCTTCAAAAAAGGGTGCAAATTTAAGCCCAGCACCTACAGGCAGACGAGCTAACTTCAGTGGTGGGAAAGTTTTAGGAACATTATTTGTGAAATATTTAATAGTCATTTAAACAAAGGTAGATTAATTAAGGAAAGCCAGGAGGAATTTGTGAAGGGTAAATCACATTTAACTAATTTGCTTGAGTTTTTCTAATGAAGTAACAGAGAGGGTTGATGAGGGGAATGTGATGGATGTGGTGTACTTGGACTTCCAAAGGCATTTAATAAAGTGCTACATAACAGGCATATAAATAAAGTAAAAGCCGAAGGATTAAAAGGGAAATGGCAGGCCGGATATGAAATTGGCTGAGTAACAGGAAACAGAATGTCGTGATGGATAGTTGCTTATCGAACTGGACGAATTTATACAGTGGAGTTCGCCATGGGTCGGTGTTGGGACCCTTGCTTTTGCTGATATATATTGATGGCCTACACCTGAATGTACAGGGCACAATTTCAAAATTTGCGGGTGACACAAAACATGGAAGTATTATGAACTGTGAGGAGGAGAGTGGCAAACTTGAAAGGGGACAAAGACATACTGGTGGAATGGGTGGAGAAGAAGCAGGTGATGTTTAATACAGAAAAGTGAGAAGTGACACATTTTTGTAGGAAGAATAAAGAGATGCAAAATAAAGTAAAGAATACAATACTCGGGCGCAGTGGTTAGCACCGCAGCCTCACAGCTCCAACGACCCGGGTTCACATCTGTGTACTGCTTGTGCAGAGTTTGCAAGTTCTCCCTGTGTCTGCGTGGGTTTCCGCCGGGTGCTCCGGTTTCCTCCCACCTCCAAAAGACTTGCAGGTTAGGTAAATTGGCCATTGAAAATTGCCCCTCGTGTTGGTAAGTGGTAGGTGAATAGTGGGGATGAGGTAGGAAATTTGGGATTAATGTAGGATTAGTATAAATGGGTGGTTGTTGGTCGGCACAGACTGTTTCAGTGCTGTATCAATAAATAAAAACAATTCTAAAGAGGGTGCAAAAACAGAAGGACCTGAGGCTTTAAGGACACGTATCATTGAAAGTGGCACAGCAGGTTGAGAAAGTAGTTAATGAAGTATGCAGGATTCTGGGCTTGAAAAATAGAGTACAAAATCAAGGAGGTTATGATTAACTTGTATAAAACACTGATTCGGTCTCAATTGGAGTATTACATTCAGTTCCAGACACCACACTTCAGGAAGAATGTTAACCCATGAGAGAGGTTGCAGAAAAGGTTCGTGAGAATAGTTCCAGGACTGAGGAACTTCAGTTACCTGGATAGAATGGAGAAGCTGGGTCTCTTTTCCTCGGAGAAGAGAAGGTTGAGAGGATATTTGATTGAGGTATTCAAAATCATGAGGAATCTGGACAGAGTAGATAGGGTGAAACTGTTTACATTTGTGGAAGGGTCGAGAATGAGTGGACAGCGAGTTAAGGTGATTGCAAACAAGCAATAGCAACCAGGAGAAAAAATGTTTTCACGTAGCGAGTGGTTAGGATCTGGAATTCACTGCCTAAGAGTGTAGTGGAGGCAGATTCAATCGAGGTATTCAAAAGAGAATTGAATAATTATTAGAATTAGAATTAGAACATTACAGCGCAGTACAGGCCATTCGGCCCTCGATGTTCGGCCGAATTGTGAAACCATCTGTCCTATACTATTCCATTTTCTTCCATATGTCGATCCAATGACCACATAAATGCCCTTAAAGTTGGCGAGTCTACTACTGCTGCAGGCAGGGCGTACCACGCCCCAACTACTCTCTGCGTAAAGAAACTACCTCTGACATCTGTCCTATATCTATCAGCCCTCAACTTCAAGCCATGTCCCCTCGTGTTTGCCATCACCATCCGAGGAAAAAGACTCTCACTATCCACCCTATCTAACCCTCTGATTATCTTATATGTCTCTATTAAGTCACCTCTCCTCCTCCTTCTCTCCAACGAAAACAACCTCAAGTCCCTCAGCCTTTCCTCGTAAGACCTTCCCTCCATACCAGGCAACATCCTAGCAAATCTCCTCTGCACCCTTTCCATAGCTTCCACATCCTTCCGATAATGTGGTGACCAGAACTGCACGCAATACTCCAGGTGCGGTCTCACCAGAGTTTTGTACAGCTGCAGCATGACCTTGTGGCTCCGAAACTCGATCCCCCTACTAATAAAGGCTAACACACCATATGCCTTCTTAACAGCCCTATTAACCTGGGTAGCCACCTTCAGGAATTTATGCACCTGGACACCAAGATCTCTCTGTTCATCTACACTACCAAGAATCTTCCCATTAGCCCAGTACTCTGCATTCCTGTTTCTCCTTCCAAAGTGAATCACCTCGCACTTTTCCGCATTAAACTCCATTTGCCATCTCTCAGCCCAGCTCCGCAGCCGATCTATGTCCCTCTGTACCCTACAACATCCTTCGGCATTATCCACAACTCCACCGACCTTAGTGTCATCCGCAAATTGACTAACCCACCCTTCTACACCCTCTTCCAGGTCATTTATAAAAATGACAAACAGCAGTGGCCCCAAAACAGATCCTTGCGGTACACCACTAGTAGCTAAACTCCAGGATGAACATTTGCCATCAACCACCACCCTCTGTCTTCTTTCAGCTAGCCAATTTCTGATCCAAAGCTCTAAATCACCTTCAACCCCATACTTCCGTATTTTCTGCAATAGCTTACCATGGGGAACCTTATCAAACGCCTTACTGAAATCCATATACACCACATCCACTGTTTTACCCTCATCCACCTGTTTGGTCACATTCTCGAAAAACTCACTAAGGTTTGTGAGGCACGACCTACCCATCACAAAACCGTGCTGACTATCGCTAATGAACTTATTCTTTTCAAGATGATTATAAATCCTGTCTCTTATAACCTTTTCCAACATTTTACCCACAACCGAAGTAAGGCTCACAGGTCTATAATTATCAGGGCTCTCTCTACTCCCCTTCTTGAACAAGGGGACAACATTTGCTATCCTCCGGTCTTCCGGCACTATTCCTCTCGACAATGATGACAAAAAGTTCAAGGGCCAAGGGTCTGCTATCTCCTCCCTAGCTTCCCAGAGAATCCTAGGATAAATCCCATCTGGCCCAGGGGACTTATCTATTTTCACACTTTCCAAAATTGATAACACCTCCTCCTTGCGAACCTCAATCCCATCTCGCCTAGTACCCTGAATCTCAGTATTCCCCTCGACAACATTTTCTTTCTCTACTGTAAATACTGACGCAAAATATTCATTTAACACTACCCCTACCTCCTCTGATTCCACACACAACTTCCCACTACTATCCTTGATTGGCCCTAATCTAACTCTAGTCATTCTTTTATTCCTGATATACCTATAGAAAGCCTTAGGGTTTTCCCTGATCCTATCCGCCAATGACTTCTCGTGTCCTCTCCTTGCTCTTCTGAGCTCTCCCTTTAGATCCTTCCTGGCTAGCTTGTAACTCTCAAGCGCCCTAACTGAGCCTTTACGTCTCATCCTAACATAAGCCTTCTTCTTCCTCTTGACAAGTGCTTCAACTTCTTTAGTAAACCACGGCTCCCTCGCTCGACAACTTCCTCCCTGCCTGACAGGTACATACCTATCAAGGACACGCAGTAGCTGCTCCTTGAATAAGCTCCACACTTCGATTGTTCCCATCCCCTGCAGTTTCCTTCCCCATCCTACGTATCCTAAATCTTGCCTAATCGCATCATAATTTCCTTACCCCCAGCTATAATCCTTGCCCTGCTGTATATACCTGTCCCTGCCTATCGCTAAGGTAAACCTAACCGAATTGTGATCACTATCACCAAAGTGCTCACCTACATCTAAATCTAACACCTGGCCGGGTTCATTACCCAGTACCAAATCCAATGTGGCATTGCCCCTGGTTGGTCTGTCTACATACTGTGCCAGAAAACCCTACTGCACACACTGGACAAAAACTGACCCATCTAAAGTACTCGAACTATAGTATTTCCAGTCGATATTTGGAAAGTTAAAGTCCCCCATAACAACTACCCTGTTACTCTCACCCGTTTCAAGAATCATCTTCGCTATCCTTTCCTCTACATCTCTGGAACTATTTGGAGGTCTATAAAAGACTCCCAACAGGGCAAACGCACCTCTCCTGTTTCTAACCTCGGCCTATACTACCTCCGTAGACGAGTCCTCAAACGTCCTTTCTGTCGCTGTAATACTCTCCTTGATTAACAATGCCACACCCCCACCTCTTTTACCATCTTCTCTGTTCTTACTGAAACATCTAAATCCCAGAACCTGCAACATCCATTCCGGCCCCTTCTCTACCCATGTCTCCGAAATGGCCACGACATCGAGATCCCCGGTCCCAACCCATGCTGCAAGCTCACCCACCTTATTCCGGATGCTCCTGGCGTTGAAGTAGACACACTTTAAACCGGGTTCTTGCTTGCCAGTGGCCTCTTGCGTCCTTGTAACCTTATCCCTGACCTCACTACTCTCAACATCCTGTACACTGGCACTACATTTTAGGCTCCCATTCCCCTGCTGAATTAGTTTAAACCCCCCCGAAGAGCACTAGCAAATCTCCCCCCTCCCAGGATATTGGTACCCCTCTGGTTCAGGTGAAGACCATCCTGTTTGTGGAGATCCCACCTAACCCAGAAAGAGCCCCAATTATCCAGGAAACCAAAACCCTCCCTCCTGCACCATCCCTGCAGCCACGTGTTCAACTCATCTCTCTCCCTATTCCTCGCTTCGCTCTCACGTGGCACAGACAACAACCCAGAGATAACAACTCTGTTTGTTCTCGCTCTCAGCTTCCACCCTAGCTCCCTGAATTTCTGTCTTAAATCCCCATCTCTCTTCCTACCTATGTCGTTGGTGCCTATGTGGACCACGACTTGGGGCTGCTCCCCCTCCCCCTTAAGGATCCCAAAAACACGATCCGAGACATCACGAACCCTGGCACCTGGGAGGCTACATACCAACCGTGAGTCTCCCTCGTTCCCACAGAACCTCCTATCTGTTCCCCTAACTATGGAGTCCCCAATGACTAATGCTCTGCTCCTCTTCCCCCTTCCCTTCTGAGCAACAGGGACAGACTGTGTGCCAGACACCTGGACCCCATTGCTTACCCCTGGTAAGTCGTCCCCCGCAACAGTATCCAAAACGGTATACCTGTTGTTGAGGGAAACGGCCACAGGGGATCCCTGCACTGCCTGCTGGTTCCCTCTCCTTCCCCTGACGGTAACCCATCTACCAACGTCTTTTACCTGAGGTGTGACTACCTCCCCATAACTCCACTCAATAACCCCCTCCGCCTCCCGAATGATCCGAAGTTCATCCAGCTCCAGCTCCAGTTCCCTAACGCGGTTTTCGAGGAGGTGGAGTTGGGTGCACTTCCCGCTGATGCAGTCAGCAGGGACACTCTTGGCGACCCTTACCTCCCACATTCTGCAGGAGGAACATACAACTGCCTTAACTTCAATTCCCTCTATTCTAAATTCCCAACAAATCTACTGAAAAACCAAAAAAAAATGTCAAAACTTGTCAGGTTAGCAATCCAACGGACAGAACTTCTTAAATAAAAAGCTTACTTTATCAACACAACAGAGTCCTTTTTTTTTGGTTAGAGGAGGATGGTGGGTGGGAGACAATTATCTGAAGGGAAGAAAAATAGATGGCTATGGGGAAAAGACAGGTTAGTGAGAATAGATCAGTTAACTGCCAAGCTTTGTTTGAAATAAAACCAGGCATCTTGACTCTGATTGGCAGTTAACTGTCAGTCACCATAAACTGGTGCATTCTCCATGGCAACTTCTCCACCACTCAGAATCCAATTGCCAACTAATCAGCACTCTCTTACATAGTATATATGTATTGTTTATCTTTACATTGGTATTCTTTAGATTTGTCCTGATGAATGAAAGATGAAAATGTTCGACAAATGTCTTTGTTTTCAGCAATAGTCAAAAAAATTAAGAAGTTTATCAAATTGTCTCAAAAGTAAAACTTTATATTTATACACTTCTGTCCCACATCGGAATTGGCGGGCTTTTATTCTACGATTCGGAAATCGAAACCAATGTCTTAACTGATCGTTTTAAACGTGGCTCTCTGATAGGTTGTGAAATCTTCCATTTCAGACCCCGCCAGTCGGCGGTTTGCTGCGCTGGTGATTTTATCACGAACGCAGTTTGTGTGGTCACTTGGCTCCCTCTGTGCCCAGTCCTTTGACTCCTTCCCCTTCCACAGATATATCGCCTCTTCACTCGAATCACTCTTGAATGAGAAGGGAACTTCGACGGGCTCCTTTTTTTTCAAAACAGCCTGCCCCGAACTGCCTTCGAATAAGGACAGATCGAGCGCAGGAAGGGGAGGAGACCAAGTGATGATTAAACAGAGAGTGGGAGAGGAGAGAGACAATACAGAGAATGGTCTCTGATTGCTCTGCAGCCCCATCTCCAGCTTGAAACGTTTTCTCAATCATAGGACCGAAGTATAAACCCTGACAGAGTGGGACTCCATCACCAGGTACTTTCAGATGCCCTGAGCTTTTCACTAAGCTCGTGTTACAATGAACAGACAGTAATATTCCTGTTTAAATATCTTCTATCTCAAGTCAACCTGCCTCCTTCCATTCCAGTCTGCAGTCTACTCCTGTTCCTGTGCTCCTAACTCTACTGGCTAGAATTTCAACAGGGTTCCCGCTTGCACTGAATTCCACAGAGCAGGGGAAATTTCTCTGCAGATTTTGTATTGGATCTGGGCGTCACTGGCAAGGTCAGTGTTTGTTGTTCATCTCTAATTAACAACTGAGTGGCTTGTGAGGCGATTTCAGAAGGCAGGTAAGAGTAAACGACGTTGCAGTGGGTCTGGAGTCACATGGAGGCCAGACCAGGTAAGGACGGCAGATATACATCCCTGAAGGGCATTAGTGAACGAAATTTCTTTTTTTGCTGACAATTGATGATAGTTTCATGGAAACATTACTGAGACTAGCTTTCATAGAATCATAGAATAGAATCATAGAAAGTTTAAATCACAGAAAGAGGCCACTTGGCCCATCGTGTCTGCATCAACGGTGAATCGAGCCAACCAGACTAACCCATCTTCCAGCATTTGGTCCATAGCCCTGCACGTTACAGCACTCGAGGTGCATATCCAGACTCCTTTTGAATGAGTTGAGCGTTCCTGCCTTAACAACCCTTACAGACAGTGAGTTCCAGAGCCCCACCACCCACAGGGTGAAAAACATTTCCTCATCTCCCCTCGAATCTTTCTACCAATCACTTTAAGTCTATGCCCCTCTAGTCATTGATCTCTCTGGTATGATAAATAGGCCCTTCACTTCCACTCTATCCAGGCCCCTCAAAATTTTGTACATCTCTATCAGATCTCCCCTCAGCCTCCTCTGTTCCAAGGAAAACAACCACCGCCTATCCAATCTTCCATCACAGCTGTATTTTTCCAGTCCTGGCAACATCCTCATAAATCTCCTCCCTACCCTCTCTAGTGAAATTTCTGAAATGAGGTGACAGATTTTTCAGTTCCAGAATTATTTTTCTATTAATTTATTGGATTTAAATTCCACCAGCTGCAGTCGTGGGTATTGAAATCATGTCCCCAAAACATTATCCTGGACTTCTGGATTACCAGCTCAGTGACATTACTACACCAACGTTTGCCCTTCAAGAGAGGGAATGGGCGCTCAGTTCTCTGTTCCTCCTCAGGCTTTCAATCTGACACAAACGAAGCAACTCTCTCTCTCTCTCTCCAACCCAAGCTCCTTCTTCTATTCCCCACCACCACATACAGACACACACACACACACACACACACACACACACACACACACACACACACACACACACACACACACACACACACACACACACACACACACACACACACACACACACACACACACACACACACACATTGACCTGAAATGTTAACTCGGGTTCACTCTCCAGAGATGTTGCCATACCTGCTGAGTGTTTCCAGCACGTTCTTTGTCCACTTCGCCTTGAATGTTGCTTCCTTCTCCACTTTCTGCCCGCTCGCCATATTCCTTGATTATATGAGAGACCAAAAATCTGTCCATCCCAACCTGAAATGTATTCAATGATAGAGAATCCACAACACTATGGGGTGGAGAATTCCAAAGTTTCACAACCCTTTGAGTGAAGTAATTTCTCCTCATCCAACTCCTAAATGATCGCACCCATATCCTGAGACCGTGTCCCCCCGTGTTACATTCCTCGACCAGTGGATACAATCTCTTTGTGTCTAACCTATCCAGCTCCTTCAGAATCCAGCATGTTTCAATGAGATTGCCTCTCATTCTCTAAACTCCAGACAATATAGACTCAATATGCTCAGCCTCCCTTATTAGGGAAACCCCCTCACCCTAAGGTTTACTGAACCTTTGCTGAACCGCCTCCAATACAAGCATACCCTTTCTTAAATGTTGAGATGAAAACTGCACACAGTACTCCAGTTGTGGTCTCACCAATAGCCTATACAATTGTAACAAGACTTCTTTATTCCTTTACTACAAACCCCTTGCAATAAACGCTGACATGCCAATTATGCCTTCCTAATTGGTTGCTGTGCCTGCACGCTAAATGTCTGTATTCCTGTACAAGCTCACCCATGACTGTTTGAACAGCAACACTTACAAGTTTCAGGGGCGGGTTAGGTACTGAATAATCCACGCTCTGCCAGACAGTGCACAGTCAGGCACTGACAGTTAGGTTCTCTACTGATGTCCAGGCAAATCTAGGATGGATAAACTCACCTGCACATCAGAGGGGGGAGCAATAACTGTCTCACACACAGCACTGAAGGTGTGCTCTCAGACACAGTAACTGCCCACCTATCCATACAATCCAGGGAAACAGTCCAGGTGAGATACTGCCCCTCCGATCTCCCATCAGCTTTCCATCAGCAGAGAGAAAGGCAAGAGCGAGGACAGGAGCAGTCCCAGATTGAGCAGAATCCCCTTCCAATTGGTACTGCACTTTGAAGAGACAAGAGATGCAGTCTTGCCCCTCACAGATATTGTACCAGAGTCAGGGACATTATTAATCCCACACGTTGGGAAAGTGTCACAGAGTGAGAAATAACAACGTTCCAGATTAACGCTCTCTTAACTGTTGAGCTGTCTGCAGTCTGGCAGCTGAGGGCAGTTGGTTAATACTCTCAGTGACCATGTGTATCATTCTGATTAAATTAATCTGATACTTGAGTCATGATGAAAATTTCAAACAAAGTTAACTGTCAGTCACCATAATCTGTTGTATTTTCCATGGCAACACCTCTACCAATCAGAGTTCAACTTCCAACCAATCAGCACTCTCTTCTTATACAGTATAATTTGTTGCTTCTCCTTACATTGGTTGTGCTGATGAGTGCAAGACGAAACGTTTCGACAAAATGTCTCTATTTTCAGCAATACTCAAGCTCTGAACAAACGACTAATTTTATCTGCGAATGATACCTCAGAGATTAACTCCGACACAATCCCAGCAAACACACTGAGACCCTCCGACCTCCCACCTCTCACCATGATTGGTTGAAGAAATTTCCCCTCAGGTTCACAGTCGGTAAAAGGTTCTTTACATCAGAAGATACTGAGAGAAACTGAGCGACGGGTGCTATCTAGTTGAATAGTTCTAGATTGTATAGCCACTTTCAATTACAAGCACTCAGTTGGTTGGCGGAGAATTCAATTTCAGTCGGAAATTTCGGCGCACACCCCAGTGCCAGTACTGAGGGAGTGCTGCTCTTTTCGAAGTTCCGTCTACCAGATCAGACATTAAAATAAGACGCCGTCTCTCCTCTCAGGGAGATGTAACAAATCCCATGGCATTAGTCTGAAGAAGGTTTACTGACTCAAGATGTAGAAAGGCCGACTAGTGGGGAGGCTATGTTGGACATGTTGCTAAGCAACGAAAACAGGCCAGGTGGCAGATCTCTCGGTGGGAGAGCATTTCGGTGATAGTGATCACAACTCCCTGACCTTTGCTATAGTCATGGAGAGGGACAGGAGCAGACAGGATGGGGAAATATTTAATTGGGGGAGGGGCAATTACAATGCTATTAGGCAGGAACTGGGGAGCATAAATTGGGAACAGATGTTCTCAGGGAAATGCACGACAGAAATGTGGAGGTTGTTTAGGGAGCACTTGCTGCAACTGCTGGATAGGATTGTCCCGATGAGGCAAGGAAGGGATGGTAGGGTGAAGGAACCTTGGATGAAAAGAGATGTGGAACAGCTGGTCAAGAGGAAGAAGGAAGCTTACTTAAGGTTGAGGAAGCAAGGATCAGACAGGGCTCCAGAGGCTTACAAGGTAGCCAGGAAGGAACTGAAGAATGGACTTAGGAGAGCTAGCAGGGGACATGAAAAAGTCTTGGCGGGTAGGATTAAGGAAAATCCCAAGGCGTTCTACAATTATGTGAGGAACAAGAGGATGGTGAGAGTGAGTGTCGGGCCGATCAGGGATAGTGGAGGGAACTTGTGCCTGGAGTCGGAGGAGGTAGGGGAGGTCCTAAATGAATACTGTGCTTCAGTATTCACTAGTGAGAGGGACCTGGTCGTTTGTGAGGACAGCGTGAAACAGGCTGATATGCTCGAACAGGTTGAGGTTAAGAGGGAGGATGTGCTGGAAATTTTGAATGATATGAGGACAGATAAGTTCCCGGAGCCAGACGGGATATACCCAAGGATATTACGGGAAGTGAGGGAAGAGATTGCTGCGCCTTTGGCGATGGTCTTTGCGCCCTCACTGTCCACTGGAGTAGTCCCAGATGATTGGAGGGTGGCAAATGTTGTTCCCTTGTTCAAGAAAGGGAATAGGATAACCCTTGGAATTATAGTCCAGTCAGTCATACGTCGGTAGTGGGCAAATTATTGGACAGGATTCTGAGAGACTTGACTTATGATTATTTGGAAAAGCATGGTTTGATTAGAGATAGTCAGCATGGCTTTGGGAGGTGCAGGTCATGCCTCACCAGCCTTATTGAATTCTTTGAAGATGTGACAAAACACATTGATGAAGGAAGAGCAGTGGATGTGGTCCATATGGATTTTAGCAAGGCGTTTGATAAGGTTCCCCATGGTAAGCTCATTCAGAAAGTGAGGAGGCATGGGATACAGGGTAGTTGGCTGTCTGGATACAAAAGTGGCTGGCACATTGAAGACAGAGGGTGGTAGTCGATGGAAAGTATTCAGCATGGGGCTCGGTGACCAGTGGTGTTCTGCAGGGATCTGTTCTGGGACCTCTGCTCTTTGTGATTTTTACAAATGACTTGGATGAGGAAGTGGGAGGCTAGGCTAACAAGTTTGCCGATGACACGAAGGTTGCTGGAGTTGTGGATAGTGTGGAAGGCTGTTGTAGGTTGCAACGGGACATTGACAGGATGCAGAGCTGGGCTGAGAAATGGCAGATGGAGTTCAACCTGGAAAAGTGTGAAGTGGTTCATTTTGGAAGGTCGAATTTGAATGCAGAATACAGGCTTAAAATCAGGACTGTTGGTAGTGTGGAGGAACAGAGGGATCTTGGGGTCCATGTCCATAGATCGCACAAAGTTGCCACCCAAGTCGATATGGTTGTTGAGAAGGCGGACGGTGTGTTGGCTTTTATTAATGGGGGGATTGAGTTTAAGAGCCACGAGGTTATGCTGCAGTTCTTTAAGGCCCTGGTTCGACCACACTTGGAATATTGTGTTTAGTTCTGGTTGCCTCATTATAGGAAGGATGTGGAAGCTTTCGAGAGGGTGCAGAGGAGATTTACCAGGATGCTGCCTGGACTGGAAGGCATCTCTTACGAAGAAAGATTGAGGGAGCTAGGGCTTTCCTGATTGGAGCGAAGAAGGATGAGAGGTGAATTGATAGAGGGGTACAAGATGAGAAGAGGCATAGATAGAGTGGATAGTTAGAAATTTGTTCCCAGGGTGGAAAGGGCTATCACCAGGGGGCATAATTTTAAGGCGATTGGAGGAAGGTTTCGGGGAGATGTCAGAGGTAGGTTCTTTACACAGAGAGTGGTGGGTGCGTGGAATGCCCTGCCAGCGGTGGTAGTAGAAGAAGATACATTAGGGACATTTAAGCGACTCTTGGATAGGTACATGGACGATAGTAGAATGAAGGGTAGTTAGTTAGTTTGATCTTAGAGTAGGTTAAAGGTTCGGCACAACATCGTGGGCCGAAGGGCCTATACTGTGCTGTACTGTTCTATGTTCTAAGAGCAGTAGTGGTGGTGGAGGGGTGGGGTCTCCCTGGAATCCTGAGGCCTAATATTTATCATGCAACCAACATTACTGCAACAAATTATCTGGGTTTTGGAATATGGCTTTTGCGGGATTTTGCTGTGCACAAACTGGCTTCCGATTTTCCTACATGTCAACAGCGACTACACTTTCCAGAGTACTTCATTGGCTGAAGAGCGTTAGGTGACGCACTGAGGTCGTGAATGGCGTTTTAGAAATGCAAGTCTTTCTACACTACTGACAATGCATCATTCTAGGAATACAGAGTCTGAATTTCAAAGATTTAATACTTATATCGCGTATACAAAAGACCGCAATTGTTGACACCGTGATCGGTAGGTGGCGCTGTTTTGGCACATGCGCAAATACAGCATGTGCCACGAAAACGTCACAGCTTTCGACTGTCGCAGCTGCCAGGACTAAAGATGGCGCTGCTCAAAGAATCACAGAGATGAAACCTAACA